>NC_053442.1:7779547-8079547 GCF_007990345.1 Gossypium hirsutum | reverse complement strand
TGATTTGGTCCAGTGTGAAACGAAGTGCTTTAGGGGCCAGGGATTAATTTCCCAATTGGCCCCTGCATCTTTGCACGTGTTCCAATCGACTCTTAATTTTTTTTATATTTTAAGTCTAACCCATTGATTTTATTTAAACTCCCATTCAGTCCTTAGTCGATTTAAGTTCAAATTTCACCTATTTTTTTTAATAATAAGAAAAGAAAAATGATCATTAAATATTTATTTAACATCTGTTTAATTATTCTTTTTAATTGCTAACCAAACTTATATATCTTTCATTTCATTTATTATTCAATTTTATAAATATTGATTTGCATGTATTATTTGTGCCTTTATTTTCACTATTTATTTATTCGTTATTTTCAAATATTGTCAAAATTTAGATTCGTTAGTATTATGTTTATTGTTATGGGATTATTGTTATTGTCACATTATTACTTGCAATATTATTCATGTATATTAGCATTAAGATTTATTAGTATTAATGCTATATGATATATATTATGACATAATTATCTCGAATGTATGTTGTACTATCGTTATTAGTCGTATACGACTCTTTTTTGTTTTTAAACAATTTCTCCTTCAACACAATCACAGTTACACGAATATTATCTTTATATATTTCATTAGTTCTTACTCAAATTTAAAAGAGGAAATTTTTTATAAGTAAGGCAATATTTTGCATTTGCAAATTCGAGGAAACGTGCCCTAACGTGCTAGGTTTCGATTTCTCGTTTAGTCAAATAGCCAAATATCCTTTTAAAATTTCAACGTATGGGTTTTGGAAACCATAAGGTGATCTTGGTTTCGAGGGTTTAAAGTATCGTATCCTAACGTGCTGGGTATGATATTCTTTCGGAACAAGAGAATCCTAAATTTCAACCCATATTATTCGGAAATTTTTAGAATCGTATTTTTTTTAAAAAAAACTCTTCAAAGTTTTCAATCTTCGACATTAAGACACTAATTAATCAACTAGGTACCAATTTTTGGGTGTTACGAGGGTGCTAATTCTTCCTCGTATTTAACCGACTCCCGAACCTGTCTTTTTAATTTCGTGGACCAAAATTGTTGTTTTAATAAGTCAAATTGTTTATTAAAATAACTACTTTACGAGGTGACCCGATCACACCTCATAAAAAATGATTGGTGGCAACTCCCGTGTTCGTTTTTGTTTTCAAAAATCCAAGTTGACCCTGGTTTTACAGAAAAAATGGTGTCAACAGCTTAGTGACTTGTAATAGCCTGAGTTTTAGAAATGTTGAAAATAATGGTACGAGACCACCAAATTCAGAAAATAAGCTCGTAAATTTTATTATTTAATAATTACGAGTCAAATATGATTTTTAAGAGATTTTTGAATTCGTAATTTTGTTTTATAAAAATTTATTAAGTCAAGAAATTGAGAAAAAGAGGTATCGAGACCTCGATGTTATAAATCGAGTCGTAAATATTTTTATAAATATTTATGGAGTGTCAATATGGTAGTGTTAAAGTTTCGTCAGAAAATTTTAACGTTTCGGCAGTCAATTAATTAAAAAGGACTAAATTGAAAAGATGCAAAACTTACTAAAGTGATTAAATAGCTTAAAAATTAAATAATAAAGGACTAAAAGAGTAAATAGACCAAATTAAGTGGCAGAGACGGCATACCATTAAAAAAATCGAAGATTTTTTTATGTATTTAAAGAAAAAATTGGAATTACAATAAAGTTTATGTGGCCAAAATTTATTTTAAGTATTTCAAGACCATTTCTTTTTGAAATTTCGATGGAAAACAGCCATGGAAGAGGGTTTAGAGCTGGTCTTCCATATTTTAGCTTCAAGTAAGTGTAATTCTTACTTTTTCCTTGAAATTTTTATATTTTTAGACTTTTACAATTAGGTCCAACTTAGTATTCTACTAGTTTCTCATTTTGTTGAAAGTTTAGGAAGATAACATTGATAAGTTCATATGATTTTTGTTATTTTATGATGAATTTGATATGTTAATGGATGTTTAAAGGTGTTTTATTAAAGAATTTTGGATGAAAATATGTTTTAGGGATTAAGTTGAAAAATATTGAAATTGTGGAAAAATTCTGAAATTTCATGGAATCCATTGGCTGTTATTGATATGTATGAGAATTATTAGGCTTGGATCAAGGATTAAATTGTAATAATTTTATTTTCCGAGCCTAGGGATGAAATTGTCATGTGTTAAAAGTTTAGGGTCAAAATGGTAATCAATATATTGCACTAAAACAGTTTTGGGCAACAGCAGTGTGCCAACTTTTAAAAATCACCAAAAATCGTGGGAATCGAATTAGAAAATGAGTAAAATGTGAAATTAAAGCTTATTGAGTCTAGTTTCTCATAGAACAAACGGCATAAGCAATGGAATTGTAAATCATGAGATATAATAAATTTTGTGAGATAGAGTCAGAATAATTTCAGAATCCCCTGTTCTGAGTTTGGAAAATCATTAAAAATTGTAAAAAACTAATTATGGGTTAAACTTTATATATTTAGAATCCTGAACAAGTCTATTTTTATGAGAAATAAATAGGAATACCATCTAAATTCTGTACAATGAGATAATCAATTTTTAGTGAAGAGAGGTTAGAACTGTCGAGCAGTGCAATAGGGGAACTTTAAAGAATAAACTGTACTTATTGGCTAAGTCAAAAATTCTGAAATTTTTACGGTAAAAATATATATGAACCTAGTTTCAGGGAAAATTTAACGGATTTTAATTTGGAACTCCATAGCTCTGGAATAAAATAATTTAGTGACTCTGACTCAGATGAGCAGCTTTAAATTTACATATAAGTGAGTAATGAAATTATGTATAATGTTATTAAGCGTGTTATATACGTTAAGGATGTGGAATGGAGAGAAGGAGGAGGACAATAAAATATATGAATGAATTGTGTATAAATGGTTATATGCCCGATTATAATTGGTCAATAATATATTGAATGATAAATACGTATTGGTATTGAAAGAATTATTGCGGTATTAAAAAGCAATTGATTAAATGTTTAAGAAATTTAGTCATGGTATATATATATGTGTGTGTGTGTGTGTGGTAATTTTGATATATGGATGTATTTTGATTATAGATTGATCATGATGATAAAGGTTAGGTATATTTGGTCTATTAAGTGACATAATTGAGAAGTATGATAGGTGGGTCATTCTATGTGTGAGATGATGGTATAATTTGGCTTGGTTAAGTAAGTTAAAAGGATGATTATACCATTGAGGTATATTTGGTCTATTAAGTGACATAATTTAGAAGTATGATAGGTGGGTCATTCTATGTGTGAGATAATGGTATAATTTGGCTTGGTTAAGTAAGTTAAAAGGATGATTATACCATTGAGGTTGCACTGATTAATTCGGTTTATGTGATGGAAATGTCAAGTATGTTTGTCTTTGATGCGTGATGATTATTAATGCCATGAGAATTATTTTATTGGTGAGGTTTAAAATGTATCTATATTTTGTTATATAACTTGTTTTGTAATTTATTTGACAAATGATAAAAATTAACTGGGTTACTATGTGAGGTGAATTATGATTTGGGTAGCACACCTATATTCTGCAATTAAAAATAAAATATATTTAGTCATGGGTGAATGGTTAAACACTTGGGCTAGTATAAGGTGTATATTTAGTAAGGTTAGTTGGTAATGAAGTAACATGTTTTGGTTTAACATCGAATAGAGAAAATTTGTACTATCTTTGTGGCTAATATTGATAGTTGTATGGGAGATGAATGGATAATGTATATGTGACACTTAGCTTATGAGATATTGAGTAATTGATATATTACAATAGTTAAATAGAAAAATGTGACGACATGAGAATATGTAATGATACGGATCAATTCAAGTACTCGTGACGAATTCAACAAGTAAGTGGAAATTTATAAATTCATACGACGAGAAAGTGAAAGATTGTGAGTATATTGGGTTACGTAAACCCTAATTAGCGAATCAAGAATAACAATTTGAAAGTTTTAGTTTAGATGAGATTTTACAACTCGGTTTAATATGGTTAAAAGTGTATGTGTTCTGGTAATACCTCGTACTCTATTCCGGCATCGAATACGGGTAAGGGGTGTTAAACGACTCCACTGGAGAAGTTCAAGAGAGTCAAGCCGTAAATTGATTAATTTTTTTCCTTTTTGTCAAAATTTGAAAATTTGGTTTTAACCTATGATCCTCTCGTTGCATTTCCTCTGTTTTGAGTAATACTTTTCATTTTGTTCTGTATTTTATTTTTTATATCTCCTCACATTGCATTGCATGACCGTTGGTCACACCCTTTTAAGTGGGAGTGAGAAAATATGCCTTCGTGAGGTTTTCACCTCCGCATGGGATAGTGAATCACTTTCGGGATACATCCATACCTATGTCTTCGTGAGATTTTCATCTCCGCATGGTCATAAGGAAATGTATTCCCCTGAAACTAAAATCAGTTCATATGAGCCTATAATGGGTGAGGATAGAGGAATCTACTGGTTCGGGTACCTTTACTTTAGAACCAAACCGCATATAATAAGCCCTAGGAGCCTACCCTAGGTGGAACCACATCGAACCCTAGTGGTTTCCTAAATAGTAACTTTAATTATTATCACGAAAGAGCCCTAATTAAACGAGATTATTTCAGTTAATCTGGAAACCAACAAGAATCCACCAACTAAATATCACTACGGTACCTGCCGCAAAACAAAAGCAATGGATTAGAGGTTAGAAAGATTAGAACAATTGCAAAAGGAGATGCAAGATCAGATGCAGGAACGACTAGATAAAATCCAACAAGACATGCTAGAATCCCAAAGAACTATGATGAACCAATTGGCGCAGTTATTGGCTGGAGGGAATGATAAAGGAAAAAGCCCTGTAGTTGATTCTGGGGTTGATCATGAGGACCCTGTTTATCCTCCAGGTTTCACCTCGTTGAGCACCCAGGCACAACCAGATATGTGCCCACAAAGAGTACCTGTCACCATCAGGCCCCAATATCAGGTCGGTGCCCCGGTATCGATGAATTTTCCAATAGGCTCAGATTCTAATCCCGGGGATAACCCTACCAATCCCGTGGTCCTTGATCTCGATGACATGGCAGAAATGGAAAAGGCAAGAATGGACCTGCCAAAACAACTTGAGGACCGGTGTAAATGGCTAGAGGAGAGATTTAGAGTCATGGAGAACGATGACTACCATTGTGGAGTTGACGCCAAAGACATGAGTTTGGTTCCTGATCTAGTTCTCCCACCTAAGTTCAAAATGCCAGAGTTTGAAAAGTATAATGGGACTAGTTGTCCTGAAGCTCACATCACGATGTTCTGCCGAAGAATGACGGGATACGTTAATAACGAGAAACTATTAATTCATTGCTTCCAAGATAGTCTGATTGGACCGGCTGTCAACTGGTACAACCAACTGAGTCGTGTCAAGGTTCAATCATGGAAGGACTTGGCACAGGCTTTCATGAAGCAATATGGCCACGTGACAGACATAACGCTCGACAGAATTACACTACAGAACATGGAAAAGAAGCAAAGTGAGAGCTTCAGGCAATACGCCCAGAGATGGAGAGAAGTGGCGACGCAAGTTCAGCCACCTTTTTTGGAAAAAGAAACCACGATGCTTTTCATCAACACTCTGAAAGCCCCATTGATTAACCATATGTTGGGAAGTGCTACCATGAGCTTCTCAGATATGGTAATGTCTGGCGAGATGATTGAGAACGCCAAAAGAAGTGGAAAGATAGACGCGAGAGAAAGCGCCAAAAGATCAACCCCAAAGAAAAATGAAAATGAATTGAATAATGTGAGTAAAGGGTATTCCAAATCAGTCACCATCGACCAACCAATGGCCATGACTACTTGCTATCAAGGCACCTCAAGGCAAGAATCCAACTCGATGCCAAATACAGAAAGAGTCCAGTTCACACCCATCCCAATGTCGTATAAAGAACTGTATCTGAATCTGTTTGATGCACATATAGTAGCTCCGTTCTACTCAGAACCCATGCAACCCCCGTACCCTAAATGGTACGACGCGAGTGCCTAATGCGAGTATCAAGCGGGAACTACAGGGCACTCGATTGAAAACTGCACTGCGTTCAAGAAGCTAGTTGAAAATTTTATCAAGATAGGGATCGTAAAATTTGATGACCCATAAGGACCAAACGTAGCAGGGAATCTGTTACCCAGTCATTCAGACCTAGGGGTAAACGCGATAGCTGAGAACGGAGGAAAAAGAACCAAAACCAATGTTACAGAAGTAAAAACCACCCACTGAAATGGGTTTTTGAAACAAATGATGAACATGGGATTAACTATTCAGAATTTGGAGAAAATACCATAATGGATGAGGAGCTACTGTGAGTTCTACGCTGAATAAGGCCATGAAATCTAGAAGTGCACTGAATTCAAAGCCTTGGTGCAAAATCTAATGGATAATAAAGAGTTAGAATTCTATGAGGAAGTCAAAGGCTCAAAAGGAATGTTGGGAAATTTGAATGTTAACACCGTATCCGAAGAAGGAGCTAGGGAAGATAATTTATGAGGCATCTGCCTTTAACACACTTGAGAGTGTTTTGAACAATAAGACTGTGGAAGAGATCCCTATATTTTTTAGACCTAATTCGGAGTAATGTCCAAAACACGCTTATTGCTCTAAGCCTAGGAGCAATAAGAACCCTTTTGTGAGATAGGCTTATGTTCAATATCTTTATTTCAATAAAATGCATTTTTGTTCCTCACTTCGAGCAAATATTTTTTTATTGTTACCATTTCATTCATAATCATACTATACAAATAAATATTCTTACGTTCTTTTAGATACATTCGTCCCTATAACAGGTCTCCAAATATCAATAATATGAACGACACTACTATAGACTCAGAATCTCCTTTTCAGCAAGATATGTGTCCAGCTGAGCCTCAGGACTTTGAAGATAACTGAGACTGTAGCTTATCCCTTGATTTGTTAAGGATGGTAGAACAAGATCCTACCTTACAAAGAATCAAAAGAAGTCATGGCCTTTGTCTATGTGGGGTACGGATGTCATTGAGCCAATCTCGCCTAAGGTTTTTGGCGGTTATCAATTCATCTTTATGGTCGTCAATTATCTCACTAAGTGGGTAGAAGCTGCTTCATATGCCGATGTCACAAAGTCAACGGTCAGCAAATTCCTGAAAAATAAATCATATGTCACTATGGAATGCCAAAAGGCTCATATCAGATAATGCATTGAATTTGAACAACCGCACGAGATTAAAGGTTTGCAGTCTGTTCAAGATTAACACCATATCGCCCCAAGATGAACGGTAAAAAAAACCTCTACCGTGGCAACGCCTTCCGCTTTGGCTTATGACGGTTTTACCCATCGAAGTTGATATTCCTTCCCTTCGAGTCTTGTCAGAGTTGAAGTTGGATGAAGTAGAATGGATCCAGGCCCGATATGATCAGTTAAATTTAATTGAAGAGAAAAGATTGAGAGCTATCCGTCATGGTCAAGTGTACCAAAAGCGAATGATGCAAGCTCACCAAAAAGGTTCACCCCAGAGAATTCCATGAGGGGGACCTGATAGCAAAAAAAATCCTTCTCATACAAAAAGACTTCAGAAAAAGTGGATGCCAAACTGGAAAGGACCTTATGTGGAAGGCCTTATCTGAAACAGCGTCGATATTGACCAAGATGGATGGCAAGAACCTGCCTAATCTTCAGAATTCTGATTCAAGAAATAAATACTTCACTTGAAAAAAAACGAAAAGAAAAATAGAAAAGAAAAGAAGAACAAAAAAAGAAAAAGGAAAGGTCAAGGTGAAGACCTGCAAAGGGCGCCTTGAGACCAAATGGGTTTTGAATTGAAAACCTAGGAATGGGCAGTTCAAATTTTGATTGAAAGTGGGGCACGCGGTAGTCTTGTCCTCTCTGAATTAATAAGAAGAAGAGATACTACATCTTAGGGCATCAACAAAGTCTTCTAGGACTTCTAAACACATATCAAGTTCAAAAGGGTCCTCAGGATGTTTGAGGCAGAGAAGCTCATGCTGCGATATCTGGGGCACCTATTTACATTTTATTCATTTTTGTATTTTGGAAAAATATGCCATCTTGATTAATTTTTTATTCTAGCAAAATTTGCTATATTGATTAATTCATTTCGAGCTTTGCTCTCAAAACTTCATCTTGTCCATTTTGATAATCTTTTTCAAGCATTTTTCAGTGAAATAATGATTAATAGACTGATAATATTCAAACAGAAGGAGTTCTGTATATTACTCTGAAAGGTTTCTAAATAAGTACGAGGACCTGAAATAGGGCTATTGTTTAGAACTAACCAACTTAAGGGTTGAAAGCATTTGAGATGAATAGTCTAAATTGCGACTATTTTTTTGGTTTTTTCGTTGAAGATACCAGCTGAAGAAGAAGGCATCAGTGATAAAACCTTGATGAACAACAAGGAATGACAACCCAAACATTAAAAATAGATCATTTTCGAAAAATGACATTCTGTATTCATGCAAATATCATACATACACATCTAGTTAGGAGCATTTGATTCATTCTAATCATAACATCCTAATGATTGGGCATAAATAGGTTCATAAAATGGACTTTACAACTCATGTTCTCCAGAGAGCAGATCAATGGAGTTACTCATACCCTTGAGGTTGCAATTAAAAAGATTGAAGTCACAACGGCGAATCTTACTTCCCTGGCGATGCAATGGAATAGATTCAAGCTACAACAGTGAATCTTGCTTCCCCAACATTGCAAAAAGATTGAAGCCACAACGGCGAATCTTACTTCCCTGGCGGTGCATCCCTGACGGTGCAGTGGAACAGATTAAAGCTACAACGGCAAATCTTGTTTCCCCGACATTGCAATTAAAAAGATTGAAGCCACAACGGCGAATCTTACTTTCCTGGCAGTGCAGTGGGACAGATTGAAGCTACAACGGTGAATCTTGCTTCCCCGACATTGCAATTAAAAAAATTGAAGCCACAACGGCGAATCTTACTTCCCTGGCAGTATAGTGGGACAGATTGAAGCTACAACGGCAAATCTTGCTTCTCTGACATTGCAATTAAAAATATTGAAGCCACAATGGTAAATCTTACTTCCCTGGCAGTACAGTGGAACAGATTGAAGCTACAACGACGAATCTTGCTTCCCCGACATTGCAATTAAAAAGATTGAAGCCACAACGGCGAGTCTTACTTCCCTGGCGGTACAATGGAACAGATTAAAGGTACAACAGCGAATCTTGCTTCCCCGACATTGCAGTTAAAAAGATTGAAGCCACAATGGCAAATCTTACCTCCTTGGCGGTGCAGTGGAACAGATTGAAGTTACAACAGCGAATCTTGCTTCCCCGACATTACAGTTAAAAAGATTGAAGCTACAACAGTGAATTTTACTTCCCTGGCTGTGTAGTGGAACAGATTGAATCTACAATAGCAAATCTTACTTCCCCGACATTGCAGTTAATTAGACTAAAGATAGCAAATCTTATTTCTCTGAAGTTGCAGTGGAACAGATAAAAGCTATAAATTATCGATCTTATCTCTTTGAAGTTGCAGTAGAGCAGATCATATCAAGTCTTATCTCCCTGAAGTTACAGTGGAGTAGACTGAAGAAAACAAGTCTTATCCCCCTGAAGTTGCAGTGGGGCAGACTGAAGATGGTGAATCTTATATCCTTGAAGTTGCAGTGGAGCAGATTAAAGCCAATAATCCTATCTCCCTGAAGTTGCAGTGGAGCGGATTAAAGTTACAAGTCTTATTTCCCTGAAGTTGCAGTGGAGCAGACTGAAGAAAGCAAGTCTTATCCTCCTGGACTTGCAGTGGGGCAGACTGAAAATAGCGAGTCTTATCTCCCTGAAGTTGCAGTGGAACAGATTGAAGCTACTAATCCTATCTCCCTGAAGTTGCAGTGGAGCGGATTAAAACGATGAATCATATACCTCTAAAGTTGCAGTAGGTCGAATTAGATCTTATCATATCAAACCTTATCTCCCTGAAGTTGCAGTGGAGTAGGTTGAAGATACAAGTCTTATCTCATTGAAGTTGCAGTGGAGCAAACTAAAACCACAAATCTCATCCCATGGAGTTACAACAGAGTAGATTGAAGTCATATCTCTCTAAAGATGTCGTGAAGTGGATCAAAGTAATAAGACGTGATGGACTGAAATGAAGCTACCTGAATAAGATGAGCACCAACAAGTCAAGAATCGTCGAGACCGGGCAAAATTGGTCTTTCTTGGTCTTTGCTCTGTTATCGTTACACGACAACGAGCAAAGAGGGGCAGCTGTAATGGCCCAATTTTGACCCGAACTTAATGCCAAAACAAAATAAAACAAATAAAACCAAATACAAAATAATTAACAAACCCAAATCGTTTCAGCCCATTACCCAAAATTCACCCTAAACCCAAATGGCCCAATAACAGAAACCCTAGCCCAAATGGAAAACAAACTTTCAGCTAAGGGAACCCTAAAGTGCGCCGCACTCTGCCCATGCCCCATTGCCGTACGTGGCCTCCTCGCGTGCCCTTCGCGCCGCCGTACGCCAGCGCCCCATCCATGCGCATCTGACACTGCTCTGTCACCTGCAAAAGACCACCAATCATGCAACATGAGGAAGCAGCCAAATTGCAAAATGACAGAATAAAAATTTAGGGGTTTTCAAATCGGTTATAAAAGTCGAATATCATCACTGTAATTTTTTTTACGAACTGATCAAAAAAGGAAATAAATACAGAAAAACAAAGGTGATTTTTTGGATTCGGGGCTTTCTCCGTTTTATTATTATTATTTTATTTTTTATTTCTCTTTAACACTAAATAACAAAAAGAAAAAAGGAAGAAAATCTCACCTGAAACGTCCCTCGGCCGTGTCGTCGGAGACCTTCTTTCCATTGCTGAAATCGGCCCTAAGAGGTGGGATGAAGGATCATTTCCTTCGGCCTTTTTTTTAGAAGGTTTGGCCTTCAGATCGTTGTAAACGAGGGCTAAAAAGCCCATCTTTTTCGTCGTCGGCCGTTGGCCACGACGGTGGTGCATCCGTTTGTCGACGATGGCCGTTGCCGGATATGGGGGAAGCATTTGAGAGAGTTCTCTCTGTTTTTTTAAGGAAAGGGTTTGAAAATGAGGATTTTTTTAAAAAAAATGGCTTTTAAAGAGGTGGGAAACGACGCCGTTTCAATAGGCCTCCCCAGGTGGCAAAATGGCGTTGTTTTGGAGAGGTCGACCTGCGACCCAACCGTTTAGTAGAGGATCCGTGCGTTTCAATACCGAATGGGTTATTTGCGCTGCGGATCCCTCTGCTTTTATGCTTGTCTTCAATACAGTCCTTTTATCCTTTCTTTAGCATTTTTAATTTGACCCCATAGATTTTGTACCTATTTCGATTTGGTCCAGCGTGAAACGACTTGCTTTAGGATCAGGGATTAATTTCCCAATTGGCCCTGCATCTTTGCGCGTGTTCCAATCGAATCAAAATTATTATTTTTTATATTTTAAGTCTAACCCATTGATTTTATTTAAACTCCCATTCAGTCCTTAGTCGATTTAAGTTCAAATTTCAGCTCTTTTTTTAATAATAAAAAAAATGATCATTAAATATTTTATTTAACATTTGTTTAATTATTCATTTTTAATTGCTAACCAAACTTATATATCTTTCATTTAATTTATTATTCACTTTTATAAATATTGATTTGCATGTATTATTTGTGCCTTTATTTTCACCATTTATTTATTCGTTATTTTCAAATTTTGTCAAAATTTAGATTCGTTAATTAGTATTATGTTTATTGTTATGGTATTATTGTTATTGTCACATTATTACTTGCATTATTATTATTCATGTATATTAGCATTAAGATTTATTAGTATTAATGTTATATGATATATATTATGACATAATTATCTCGTATGTATGTTATACTATCGTTATTCATCGTATACGACCCTTTTTTGTTTTTAAACAAATTCTCCTTTAACACAATCACAGTTACACGAATATTATCTTTATATATTTCATTAGTTCTTACTCAAATTTAAAAGAGGAAAATTTTTACAAATAAGGCAATACTTTGCGTTTGGAAATTCGAGAAAACGTGCCCTAACGTGCTGGGTTTCGATTTCTCGTTTAGCCAAATAGCCAAATATCCTTTTAAAATTTCAAAGTATGGGTTTTGGAATCCATAAGGTGATCTTGGTTTTGAGGGTTTAAAGTTTCGTATCCTAATGTGCTGGGTATGATATTCTTTCGGAACAAGAGAATCCTAAATTTCAACCCATATTATTCGAAAATTTTTAGAATCGTATTTTTTTAAAAAAAACCCTTCAAAGTTTTCAATCTTCGACATTAAGACACTAATTAATCAATTAGGTACCAATTTTTAAGCGTTACGAGGGTGCTAATCCTTCCTCGTACGTAACCGACTCCCGAACCCGTCTTTTGAATTTCGTGGACCAAAATTGTTGTTTTAATAAGTCAAATTGTTTATTAAAATAACTACTTTACGAGGTGACCCGACCACGCCTCATAAAAAAATGATTGGTGGTAACTCCTGTGTTAGTTTCCGTTTTCAAAAATCCAAGTCGATCCGTTTTTACAAAAAAAATGGTGTCAACAATGTTCTTAAATGAGAATTATCTTTGATTTATCACTATTTTTAGCATTGATGTTTTGATAATAATTAATGTATTTTTAGAGTTGAGGATTAATGGTGTGCCAAAGGAAAATTGTATAGATACATTATTTGTTATAATATGAATTTTATTTTGTGACAAATTTAGATAATTATTTTTTATAGAAATTTATATAATTGCTCTTAATCAATCACTCGTAAACCTTATTTTGTGTAAAATTTTTGAATTCCACCGAAAAAGTAGAGAATTTTTTAAAATAATTATTATTAGGTGATGCGAGCGAAGCTGGAAACACGGATATATAGCAGATCCAACAGTTTTTTTTTTTGTTTGTTTTTTAGACAGACAAGTTACAACTTACAAGTAGGTGCCACGTGAAAAATTCTTGACTACATTTAAAACAAGTATAAAACAAAGGAATAAATAGAACCAGAAGATAGGGATACATCAATAGAGCTGGCAAATGGACGGGATCGGGACTTTGGATGGGGATTACTTTTAAATTGGATTTTTTTGGGTTTGGATTTGAAGCCCAAGCTTTGTCTTTTAGAAAAATTGCCATCATTCTTGAAAAAAAACATAATAACCAATTTAGTCCTTTTTCTTTTTTTAGCCAAATTTCGTTACTAATCTTTAAAAAGAGTCCAATAACTTTTTTTTAATAGAAATTCTAACTAAAATATTAATCTTTTAATGATGTTACCATGGCAACCTGCGTGATAATCCACGTATACTTCATGCTAACTTTACATTATTTGTCTTATATATCACTCCAACAAAAAATTCATAAAAATTCAAAAAAAAAGAGAGCATGAAGTGCACATGGATTGCCATGCAAGCCTTCATGTTTAGAAATTTAATATTTTAGTTAGCATTTTCATTAAAAAAATAGCAATTCAACTCTCTTTCAAAGGTTAATAGTCAAATTTAACTCTTTTTTAAAAAGATTGAGGGTCAAATTTAACTAAAAAAAATAGATATCAAATTTTACAAAAAAATTAGTAAAGACATCAATATGGGCCATTAAGTCATTATTCCTCAAATCTATTTTGTTAAGTTGCACCATTAGTTACTTAATTATTAGTAACTTTTCGTTTTTATCATTAAACAATGAAAAGTTGCAAAATAATCACCCAACGAACTAATGGAATGGCACATTAACTCATAGAGTTAAGCTAATTTGGTCCCTAAACTATTGCTAAAATATCAATTTAGTACTATTAAAAATTTTTAACAGTAAATCCCAATAAAATTCTAAAAAGAGTTTTCATAATTTAAATTTTAAAATTATAAAAATATATTTAAAAAATATATAATCATGTGAAAAAAAGACTTGTCATCTTCATAAGTACTACATGACAGGAAAAAAAAACTATTTGACCAATTAACTCAAAGATTGTCATCTTCATCAGTATTACAAGAAAGAAAAAAAAAAGAAAAAAAATAAATTTATGCTATATAGGCCTAATTTGATGGTCTTTATTTATTTCTAATGATTTTTAAAAAATTATTTTGTTTATTAATGAAATTCGTTTATCATAAATAAATTTATAGTAAAACAACAAATATATGTTTTTGCTAAATTAATAGTGCAAAGCCACGTTAAAAAAAAGGAGAAACAATGATCTCAATGCTTCAGATTGTTATTTGATATTTGCAAATTATTCTCATAATTTGTGAAGTAATCTGTAGTAGTTAATAGAAAAATATCGACACTTTTAGATTTTTTTTAGAACTTTAAGCAAATTTTTATTTCTTTTAGAACTTTATGAACATTTTAAAATTTCAAGAATTTTAAAAGATATTTTTATAATTTCAAAAAAAATGCATCATTGGTTTTCATGTTTTGTAACAAGTTTTTGATATTTTAAAATTTTTTTTGGACTTATTGTTAAAAAATATAAAAATATTAAATTGATATTTTAGTCATAGTTTAGGGACCAAATTAACTATTAAGCCTATAATTAATGTGCCATAAATCCATCCTTTACAGAGTTAATGGACAGATGATAAAAAAGTTACAAATTGATAACATTTGTATCATTTTGTAACTTTTCATAGTTGGGTAACCAAAGCGAAAGTTGACTAATAATTGAGTGACTAAAGATGTATTTGAAGAATAGTGACTTAATGGATTGCGTTGACATCCGTTAACAAGTTAACAAAGGGGTGACTTAAATGATCAATTTCAAAAAGTTGAGGGATAAAATTGTTAATATTTATAATAGAGTGACTAAAGTGTAAACTTATTAATAATTAAGTGATCCTGAGGTTTACCAAAAAAGGGTTAAGATTCATTCTACTAATTTTCCATCCATTACAATGATCATCACTATTCAAATGTGTAAGACCAGTGTGAAAATCAATTTATGAATGGTGATTAAACGTGTATGGAATATTAATGGATGAAAAAGTAATAGAGTGTGTACAAGCCCAATTTTATATCTGGGCCCAATTGAAACCAAAAACCCATTACAACCAAATCAGGCCCAAACATTAAAAAAATGTGGCCCAAACCCAATGAAAAAAGTTAGGGTTTCAAAACCCTAGTCTCTCCCAACTGCCGCCGCATTGTACGGCCTCACTACCTGCCCTCTGCTACTGCCGCAACTACCACCAACCACTTAAATCAATTACCTGTAAAGACACGCAACAACAGAGAAAAACAACCACAATAGGAACTAAAATGATGTTAAAATCGACTATAAAAGCCGAAACCAAAGGCATGTAAGGGGTTCTTTTTTTTTGAAAAAAAAACGATTGGAGAAATAAAAAATTTTGAAGGCGATTCTTTTTTGGTTTTCATATTTCCCTTTTACTCTATTTTCGTTTTTTTATTTTTGTTTTCTGAGTTGTTTCTTTCTTTTTTCGTTTTTATTTAATCATATATTATATAAGAATATATAAAATAAAAATAAAAAAGAAGAGTTTTACCTGTTTTCGGCGGCGGTGGAGAGGAAGAACCGAAAGGTTTCTTTCGAATTTGGTCCATTTTTGCCGAGATCTCGACGTTTCTAACCACAAATCTGAACCCTACTCGAAAAGAGGGGCAAAATGGGCCATTTTGACTTTTCCAGCCACCGCAGACGGCGGCGCCGTCGTCGGCGACCAACTATCGACGCGATGGCCGACGGCCGGACCTTAGGCCGAAAATCGGATTGCCCAAAAGGGCTTGAGAGAATTTTTGAGTTTTTTTTAAGAGAAGTGAAAAAAATGAAGAAATCAGAAAAAAATTTGATTTTTATAGCGCCTAGAAATGACGTCGTTTTGGCCTGTTTCATCTGGCCCCAAAACGACGTTGTTTTACCCCATAACACGCATGTTGACCCGACCCGGCCAGGGGATCCGCGTGTTTTTTAGCTAAGGGTCTATTTACCCTTTTAACCCTTCCGTATTTCTCTCATTTTATAATTTGGTCCCTTTTGTTAAATTTCTTTTATTTTTAATTTTGCCCTAGAATTTTATTCTGATTTCATTTGAGTCCCAGGTAAAGCGCTGCGTTTTGGAGGGAGGGGATATTTTCCCCTTTAGTCTCTCTTTGTTATTCGCGCACTCTATTCGGTCCTTTCCCTTTAATTTATTTGAGATTTGACCCCAAATGTTTTTTTTAATTCAATTTGGCCCTCTACTTGTATTTTGATTATTTTATTATTAAAAAAATAATAAATTGTATTATTATTATTAGTATTATTATTAATATTATTTTTATTATCATTATATTTTCATTTATATTTACTTATGTAAATTTTAAATATATGTATCTTAAATACTTTTTTTTCTTAAAATTTTGTTATATGTGTATACATACATACATTTTTTTTATATATACGTACATATTTTTTTAATTTTTATAAATATATATATGTATACACATACTTATATATTTTTATATTTTATAACTTATATACATATCTATATATCTATATACATTTTTAAATTTTTATGAATATATAAATACATACTTATATATTTTTATTATATCCTATAATTCATATATATATATGTACACATATACATACATATTTTTAATTTATATCTATATACATACATATCTCTTTACATTTTTAGTTGTATTCATTCTCTTTATTGTTATTTACATGTTCATTATTATTTTGAAAGAATGTTTTAATTCTATTCGCTTATTTGCTTGCAATTATATGATTGATTTTTCTTTTATATTTATTTATTTCATTTTTTATGATTGTTCATATTTTTCATACTCATATTATCGAATTCATTATTGTTTTGTTACGAGTATTAATATCGAGTTTTATTCCTACTATTTCGTGATTTTATTCGATGCATAAATTAGGATTTTTGAATAAATGGCACTTCGTATGTTTAGATTCGAGAAGGTCGTACCCTAACTTACTGGGTTTCGATTTTCACAATGAATCTAAATACACGAGTCTTTTTTTCAAACCTAAGCTTTAAACGATCTCAGAAATTAAGAAAAGATCACGTCCTAACTTACTGGGCCTGATCCCTTTCTTTTAAAATCTGAAATAGCTAAATATCTTTTAAATAAGCAAATTTTTAACATCCATTTGCGTATCGAGAATTCGAGACATTGTGTCCTAACTTACTAGATATGATTCTCTTTCTCGATTAAAGTGAAAAATGCCCATTTTCCCAATAATTTTCAACATTTTAATACAAGGATCATATTTTTAAAATTCTTCAAAGTTTTCAATTTTCGACATCAAGACATTAGCTAATCAACTAGGTATCAATTTTTGGGCGTTACGAGGGTGCTAATCCTTCCTCTTACGTAACCGACTCCCGAACCCGTTTTCTAAATTTTGTGGACCAAAATCGTTGTTTTAATAAAATCAAATCGTTTATTAAAAACAACCACTTTTCAAGGTGATCCGATCACACCTTATCAAAAAGGATTGGTGGTGACTCCCGTTTTTGTTTTCGTTTTCAAAATTCAAGTCGACCCCATTTTATCAAAAAAATGGTGTCAACAGCTTGGCGACTCCGCTGGGGAGTTAAAAACAGAGTCAGGCCACGTGTTGATTACTTTTTGTCTTTTTGTCGAAAATTAAAAACTTGATTTAAATATACGATCCTTTCGTTGCATTTCATCCGTCTTTATTATGATATTCATCATTAGGGTTTATAATTTTTGTGTTAGTTTAAGTTTTGGTATCTTTCTGTACATTGCATAGCATGACCATCGGTTACACCCTTTTAAGTGGGAGTGAGAAGCTACTCCTTCATGAGGTTTTCACCTCCGTGCAGGATAGTGGATCGCTTTCGGGATACATCCGTACATATGTCTTCGTGAGATTTTCATCTCCGTACAGCCATAGGGAAATGTATTCCCCTGAACCGAACTCGGTCCTTACGAGCCTATGATAGGTGAGGATCGAGGAATTTGCTGGTTCAGGTACCTTTGCTTTAGAGCCAAACCACATATAGTGAACCTTAGGAGCCTACCCTAGGTAAAACTACGCCAAACCCTTAGTGGTTACCGGAATAGGTTTTCTATGTATTTTCTTTATTGTTTACTTTCGATTTGTACTAATCTGTTTTGTTTTGTTTTGATTTTTATTGCATGACATTTTCATTTCAAAGAGGTGTTGGTTCACGTTCGGTAACTAAATAGAGAACTCAACATGGAAAGGGAGTTTCTTGGTAAAGTGGAAGATAATGCGGCCGTCTGAGTTTGGTCTAAAAAAATTCAGCAAGAAAAAGGTGATAGTCTCATGGAAGGATACATGTCAGAATTATAGGACTTCACTCACATTAGTGTGGCTCAGAATAGTTTGCAAGAATTGAATGAGATATGTGATTAGTGGAATGACGAGATCAAGCAGCTCTTTTACAGTAATTATGGTGATCTGCTTTATTTGCTTGATGTAAAAGTAGACAAGCGTTTATTTCGAGCCCTCACGCAATACTGGAATCCAGCCTACAGTTGTTTCACGTTTGGGAAGATAGATTTGGTACCCACAATAGAAGAATATACGACCTTGCTACGGTGTCCGAGGATCCAAGTCGACAAAGCATACGCGATAGCGGCTTATGTCCCGGCATTCTTGAAGAAATTAATGAATATTACCGAAATGAGCGAGCAATAGGTCGCAGCTCGGATTAAGAAAAAGGGAGACAGCAAGTGCATACTTTGGAAAAATCTGCGAGATCTAATCTTGGCACATCCAGATGTGAGAAAAAGGGTTGATATTTTCGCCTTGAGCATTTATGGGTTAGTCGTCTTCCCCAAAGCGTTAGGGCATGTGGATGAAGCAGTTGCAGATTTTTTTGACCGGCTCGATAAAAGGGTCACACTGGTCTCAGTTATTTTAGTTAAAACCTTCAGATCTCTAAATGCGTGTCAAAGAGCGGGCGAAGAAAGGTTCATCAGATGCGCGCAACTGTTATTGGTGTGGTTCCATAGTCACTTTTGGAAGGTGGAAAAGGTATCCTATCGTGTCTTCTTAGAAAACTACTCCCCATTAAAGGAATTAGTGGCTACGCCAAGGCGAGACGACATCACGGAGGAGAAATGGATGATGATTCTCCAAAATCTTCAAGAGGAGGATGTCGAGTGGAGAGCCTCGTGGATGATCCCTAAAGAGATTTTATACCGATATGGAGAGTTTGATTGGGTTCCTTTGCTCAAAATTTGGGGAGCTATTGGATACGCCCCTTTGCTAGTCTTGGGATAGTATAGATCTAGACAGTTCATACCGGCAACACAAGGGTTGGCGCAGCGTGAAGTTTCATACAGGGGAGATAATTACAAGTAGAATGTTCGTGAAATATCGAACGCTTGGAACCAAACCTGTAGAATGAAGATACTTGCCGTAAGTCCAATGACAACTCCCGAATATAGTTGGTGGTGGGAAAAGAGGATCAACGATAATATTCCCGTGTCAAGCCAAGAAGATGTTTGACCAATAGAGGAGCATTTACAAGTAGTTCCGTCAAAATTAGAGATCATCAAACAGGACTTTGAAAAAAGAAATTTAGAGTTGGGAAGGATGATAGAGCAGCTAGAAGAGGAAAAGATGCGTTTGGGATTAGATGTTGATATCCACAAATTGGAAGCTAAAAAATTAAAGAAAGGGCAGAACAAGGCGGAAGAGGATTTAAATAGTCTAAAAGTAGATTATAAGAAGCTACGTTTGTCAATAAGGACTGCAGGTTTGGGTAAAATGTCGGAGCAATGGCGACAGGAGATCAATGAAGAAAAGACCAAAGTTGATCAATGGGAAAAGAAATTCTAGGACACCCAAGCTCAATAGAGTGCTTTGGAAGAAAGTTTGTTAGAATGTCGGAATGAAGAAGCAAGATTAAAAGCTCAGGTAGAGAAGTTAGAAAAGTCACTTTACCTGCACTGTAGTCATAACTCTATGATCGAGTTGAAAGCAAGTTTAAGTAAGATTGAAGAATTAAAGGGAAGGATAAAAGAGCTTGAAGACGCATTGCAAAACTCTGAATTATGAGTGGAACTTCTTGAGAGGAGTAACGAACAGTGTCAATAGCAGCTCCATCATTCCCAAAGTCAGATTAGAGATAGGGATTACATTATGGGTGAAGCCGTAACTCAAGTTCGGGAAGTAGCTGATCATCTGCAAACCTTAGCAGTTTAGGCTGATGTATTAAGTTTAAAATATGAATCAAAATCAAGCCGAGGTCGAGAGCTAGCTTGGCTCCTTAGGAGGGTTAAGGCTTTGAGTATAAAGGCGAAGCCGTATATGTAATCCACTTTACGTAAAGAAATTCGTTTTCTAATCGAGTTTTTCTAATGAAATTGAATTAAAATCAATGCCCCTTTTTGCATCCATTCACTTGCATTGCATTTTATCATATGCATTAAAGTTTCAAAAAAAGAGCCTTAATTAATTAAAATTATGACAGTTACCCTGGAAACCAACAAAAATCTGCCAACTGGATATCACTACGGTACCCGTCGCAAAACAAAAGCAATGGATCAGAGATTAGAAAGATTGGAACAATTGCAAAAGGAGATGCAAGATCAGATGTAAGAAAAACTAACTAAAATACAGCAAGACATGGAAGAATCCCAAATAGATTTATTGAGTCATTTAAAGCAGTTAATGGCAGGGGGCATGATAAGGGGAAGAGCCCTGTGGTAAATTCTGAGGATGATCACGAAGACCCTGCCTGTCCTCCATGTTTCGCCCCAACCAATATCCAGGCGCAACCAGGGGTGTACCCATAGAGGGTACCTGTCACCATTAGATCCCAATACCAAGTCGGTGCCCCGGCGTCAATGAAATTTCCAATAGGCTCAGGTTCTAATCCCGGGGGTTAATCCTACCAATCTCGTTGTTTTTTATCTCGACGACGTAGCAGAAATGGATAAGGCAAGAGCGGACCTGCCAAAACAACTAAAAGACCGGTGTAAATGGTTAGAGGAGAAGTTTAAAGCCATGGAAAATGCCGACTAGCATGAGGAATGGACGCTAAGGATTTGAGCTTGGTACCTGATTTGGTGCTTCCTCCTAAATTTAAAATGCCGGAGTTTGAGAAGTATAACGGGACTAGTTGCCCTAAAGCTGTCGAAAGATGACGGGATACATCAACAATGACCCGCTATTGATTCACTGCTTTCAAGACAGTTTAATTGGGTCAGCGGCAAGATGATACAACCAATTGAGCCGGGCCAACATCCATTCATGGAAGGATTTGGCGCAGACTTTTATGAAGCAGTACAGCCACGTGATGGATATAGCACCCGATCGAATTGCGTTACAGAACATGGAAAAGAAGCCTAGTGAGAGCTTCAGACAGTACGCCCAAAGATGGAGAGAAGTGGCAACGCAAGTTCAACCACCACTTCTGTAGAAAGAGACAACCATGCTTTTTATCAATACTTTGAAGGCTCCATTTCTCAATCACATGTTGGGCAGCGCCACTAAAAGTTTTTCAGACATAGTGATGTCTGGAGAAATGATAGAGAACGCCATTAGATGCGGCAAGATAGAAGCGGGAGAAAGTGCTAAAAGGTCATCCCCAAGAAAGAAAGAGCACGAGATAAACAATACAAGTATGTTTAATAAGGACTATTCTAAACCAATCCCGGTGGGACAAGTAAGAGTAGTAACTACTAGTCATCAAGGCTCTTCAGGGCAGGAATCCAATCCAAGGCCAAATGTAGAAAGACCCCAATTCACACCCATCCCAATGACGTATAGAGAGCTGTACCAGAACTTATTCGATGCACATGTGGTATCTCCATACTAACTAAAACCCATGCAACCTTTATACCCTAAATGGTACGATGCGAATGCCTAATGCGAGTATCACGCGGGGACTACGGGGCACTCGATTGAAAATTGCACTGTATTCAAGAAGTTATTTGAAAAATTTATCAAGATGGGGATCGTAAAATTTGGCGACCCATCAGGACCAAACGTAGTAGGGAATCCATTACCCAATCATGCTGATAAAGGGGTAAATGCAATAATCAAGAATAGAGGAATCAAAGTCAAAGCTAACGTAGCAGAGATAAAGATCCCCCTTGAATGGTTTGAAAACGAATGATAGAAGGAGGTCTCATCAAGCAAGATTTAACGAAAAGGCCTGAAGAAACAAGGAAGTTTTGTGAGTTCCATGCGGAAGAAGGCCACGACATCCAAAAATGCGCGAGTTCAGAACCATAGTGCAAAACTTAATGGATAACAAAGAGTTGGAGTTTTATGAAGGGATCAAGAGACTAGAAGAGGGAGAAGTTTATGCCTCAGAGGAAGAATCTGCGAGAAAATCCCAAAAGGTTAATCACCCAGTGGTGATTATTTCAAAGCCAAAGAGCACAGAATCTGGAATACAAATAGTGCCAAGGGTCATAATCTAAAAACCTATATCCTTTCCCTACAAGGATAGCAAAAAGGTTCCTTGGAATTACGACTACAATGTGACAATCCCAGGAGAAGAGAGCTTGGTAAATACTTCAAAAGAGGATGTAGGCTTCTATACACGAAGTGGAAAACACTATGATCCGGCAAATGCAAGAGTGGAATTTGCAAAAGGAAAAGCCTTAGCAGTTGTGCGGGGGAAAGTAAAAACGGACAGAATTGAATCGCATGTTAATCAGCCGGTAACTGAAAATGAGGCTAGAGAATTTTTAAAATTCTTAAAGTATAGCGAATACAGCGTGGTGGAACAACTACATAAGCAATCGGCTCGTATCTCGGTGCTTGAGTTGCTTCTAAGTTCAGAGACACATCGTAATGCATTGATAAAGGTACTAAATGAAACTTATGTCGCTAACGATATCTCGGTGAACAAGTTGGACCGCTTGGTTAACAATATAAGTGCCGAAAATTTCATTTTCTTTAATGATGATGAAATACCACCGGGGAAAGATGAGCCACCAAAGCCCTACATATCACTACTCGATGCAGGGAATATACATTGTCAGAGGTGCTAATTGATAATGGATCGGCCTTAAATGTCTTACCCTTATCCACCTTAAACAGGTTACCGGTGGATAGCTCTCATATGAAATCATGCTAGAATATAGTGAGAGCATTTGATGGTACCGAAAGGAAGGTGATAGGGAGAATAGAAATACCCCTCTTGATTGGCCCGAATACATACGAGGTGGATTTCCTAGTGATGGATATCAAGCCTTCGTTTAATTACTTGTTGGGAAGACCTTGGATTCAATCAGCGAGAGCGGTGCCTTTATCATTGCACCAGAAGTTGAAATTGGTAACAGAAGGCCAATTAGTTACGATAAGCGCTGAAGAATACATCATTGCATTAGTAACCAGTGACGCACCATATTTGGGAACGGATGATAAGGCGATCGAATGTTCCTTTCGATCCTTAGAATTCGTAAATGCGACCTTTGTTGTCGAGGGAAATAAGATCCCGATGCCCAGCATATCTAGAGCCACGAGGATGGGACTACAAATGACAGTTGGGAAAGGAGCTATGCCTAGGAGAGGACTTGGAAGATGCCTTCAAGGAAGGATAGAGGCACCAATGATGAAAGATTAACGAGACCGCTTTGGTTTAGGATTTAAGCCAAATGCGAAGCAAAGAAAGAAAGAGTTAGAGAAAAGACAAGAGAGGTGGAAGGCGCGTTTGAGTGGAGAAGAATTTGATTGGGAACCTATGACTTTCCCCCACATATCCAGGACCTTCGTACCAGGAGGAACCTTGTATTCTAGATTGAGGACACCAAGAAAGGAGACTGCGGAGGTAATGTTAGGAAATTTGAACATCAATGCCATATTCAAAGAAGAATTCGAAGAAGAAAGTATATCAGGCATCCGTCCCTATGAACCTGGGAGTGTTCTAAATAATTAGACCGCAGAAGAAATACCTGAAGTTTTTAGAGCTTTTCCAGAGTAATATTCAAAATATACTAATTGTTTTAAGCCTAGAGACAATGAAAATTTTTTGTGAAATGGGCATATGTTTGAACATTGTGACTTCAATGAAATATACCTTCGCAATTTCTTTTTGAGCATATATTCTTCTAAGATTCTTTCATTCTTTTGTACGAATAGTCATTTTGGATTCTTTTATTCCAAATCATTCTTTCATTAATTCATGACCATACTATAAATAAATATTCTTAAATTCATACATTAATTGTATATTCTTTGGTAACTATAACAGGTCTCAAGATATCAATGACATGAGTGACTCTACTATGGACTCGGAAAATCCTTTTAAATGAGATATGTGTTTAGAGGAACCTCATGATTTTTAAGATAACATAAATTACAACCTATCTCCAGACTTGTTGAAGATGGTAGAGCAGGAGGAGAAAAAAATCCTACCTCATAAGGAGACGTTGGAGACTGTGATCCTGGAAGAGGGAAAGGTGGTGAAGATCGAAACATGCATAGCTTCGAAAGTTCAAAGACATCTTCGCATGGTCATACCAAGATATGCCTGGCTTAAATACTGATATTATAGTTCATCGTCTTCCTATAAAGGAGGATTGCAAGCTAGTTCAACAAAAACTCTGAAGAATAAGGCCTGATGTTGTACTAAAAATAAAAGAGGAGGTTCAAAAGCAATTCGATGTTGGATTCCTACAAGTGGTCAAATACTCCGAATGGGTAGCCAACATTGTACCCGTCCCTAAGAAAGATGGGAAAGTACGAATATGTGTAGATTACAGAGATTTGAATAAAGCTATCCCGAAAGATAATTTTCCTTTACCTCACATCGACACCCTGGTAGATAACACGGCAGGGCACTCACTATTTTCTTTTATGGATGGTTTCTCGGGATATAACCGAATTAAGATACATCCTGAAGATATGAAGAAAACTACATTCATAACCCTATGAGGGACTTTCTGTTATAAAGTGATGCCATTTGGGTTGAAAAATGCGGGAGCCACATACCAAAGAGCCATGATGACCCTTTTCCGCGATATGATGCATGAGGAGATTGAAGTATATGTTGACGACATGATCGCAAAATCCTAGACGGAAAGAGAACATGTGCAAGTCTTAAGAAAGTTGTTCTTAAGATTAAGAAAGTTCCAACTCAAACTTAATCTAGCCAAATGTATCTTTGGAGCTAGGTCAGGAAAACTTCTGGGGTTTGTAGTCATTGAAAAAGGGATTGAAATCGACCCAGACAAAGTCAGGGCAATTCGAGATTTGCCTCCACCACGTACTCAGAAAGAAGTTTGAGGTTTCTTAGGAAGACTGAATTAAATTGCTCGGTTCATTTCGCAATTGATCGAGAAATGTGACCCCATATTTCGTCTTCTGAAGAAACACAATCAAGATGTGTGGAATAAAGAATACCAGGAGGCTTTTGACAAGATAAGACAGTACTTGTCCAATACTCCAGTGTTGTCGCCACCTAGGCCAGATAAACCATTGATCCTGTATTTAACAGTGTTCGACAACTCCATGGGATATGTGCTAGGTCAACATGACGACACGGCAAAGAAGGAGAAGGCAATCTATTATCTTAGTAAGAAATTTACTGACTGTGAAATGAGGTATTCGCCTATTGAAAAATTATGTTGTGCCCTGATCTGAACGACACGGAGATTGAGGCAATACATGCTCTATCATACGACTTGGTTAATTTCAAAGTTAGACCCTCTAAAGTATATGATGGAGTCAACGGCGTTGAACGGGAGTATGGCTAGGTGGCAGATCCTACTCTCCGAATTTGATATAGTCTACGTAAATCAGAAGGCTATCAAAGGGAGCGCGATAGCAGAATTTTTAGCTAGCAGAGGTTTAGAAGACTACGAACCTCTGAATTTTGATTTCTCGAATGAAGACTTGATGTATGTGGCAACCGCTCCCATGAAAATCATCCTTAGAAGTTAAACTTTGACGGAGCTTCGAATGCTGTAGGCAATGGAATTGGGGCAGTCTTGGTGTCCTTTAATGGAGATCATTATCCTTTTACCAGTAAATTAGATTTCGGTTGCACCAATAACATGGCTGAATATGAAGCTTGCATCATGGGCATCGGGGCAGCCATAAAGCGAAAAATTAAGATACTAGAGGTACACGGAGACTCTGCATTAGTAATATATCAGCTCAAAGGGGAATGGGAAATGAGAGACCCAAAGTTAGTCCGCTATCGGAAATTGGTCCTAGAATTGATTGAGGAGTTTGACAGTGTCACCTTTTGTTATCTACCACGAGACAAAAACCAGATAGCTAATGCTTTGGCCACCCTAACCTCTATGATCAAAGTGAACAAACAGAAAATGTGAAGCCTATTCAGATCAGCATTCATGAGACATCAGCTCATTGCTACAGTATTGAAGAAGAGGAAAATAATGAACATCCATGGTACCAAGACATACTACGATATGTAAAGAACCGTGAATACTCCGACCATGTGACAGAAAATGACAAAAGGACATTGAGGAGATTGGCTATTGATTATGTCCTAGATGTGGAAATTTTGTACAAGAGGGGAAAAAATCAAGTATTGTTAAGATGCGTGGATGCTGTAGAGGCTAAGAAAATTTTAAAAGAAGTCCATGAAGGTATCTGTGGAACGCATACCAATGGCTGAACAATAGCCAAACAGATTATGAGATTCGGGTACTATTGGTCCCCCATGGAAGGGGATTGCATTAATTATGCCAAAAAGTGTCATAAATGTCAAGTTTATGGTGACAAAATGCATGCACCACCTTCACCCCTTCACGTTATGACTTCTCCATGGCCTTTCTCCATGTGGGGAATGGATGTCATCGGGCCAATATCTCTAAAGGCTTCTAATGGGCATCGTTTTATCTTTGTGGTTGTTGATTATTTCACTAAATGGGTGGAGGCTGCTTCATACGCTAACGTCACAAAGTCAGCAAATAGCAAGTTTCTAAAAAGAGAAATTATATGTCGATACGGGATGCCTGAAAGGATCATATCTGACAATGCACTAAACTTGAACAACAACTTAATAGCGGAAGTGATGAAATAAGTTCAAGATCAGACACCATAATTCGTCACCTTACTGCCCAAAAATGAATGGTGCCGTGGAAGCAGCTAATAAAAATATCAAGCAAATTGTAGGGAAAATGACTGAAACCTACAAGGACTGGCACGAGAAATTACCTTTCGCTCTCCTGGCATATCGTACCTCCGTTAGGACTTCTACTGGAGCAACGTCGTTTTCTTTAGTCTATGGGATGGAGACAGTTTTACCCATAGAAGTTGAAATCTTTTCTCTCCGGGTATTAGCTGAACTGAAATTAGATGAGAGCAAATGGATTCAATCTCGATATGATCAGCTGAACTTGATAGAAAAAAAGAGGCTAAAAGCTATTTGTCACGGTCAAATGTATCAGAAACGAATGATGCGAGCCTATAACAAAAAGGTTTGTCTTAGAGAATTTCACGAGGGGGACCTAGTGTTGAAAAAGATTCTTCCTCTACAAAAAGATTTTAGAGGGAAATGGATGCCAAATTGGGAAGGTCCTTATGTTGTAAATAAGGTATTTTCTGGAGGAGCTTTGATCTTGAGCGAGATGGATGGTAAAAGCCAGCCAAATCCTGTAAACTCAGATTCAGTCAAGAAATACTCCACCTAGAGAAAGAGGACCAAAGTGAAAACTCGTAAATGATACTTTGAGTCCAACAAAAAAAAAAAGAAGGAGAGGCCAAGGTGAAAACCCGTAAAGGGCGCCTTGAGACCAAAGGGGATTTGAGTTGAAAACTTGAAAAAGGAGGCTCAAATTTTGATGGGACATGAGATGATCAAAGCAGCTTAAATTTTGATCATGATCTGGGGCATGTGGTGGTCTCGCTATACCTGAATCAATAAGAAAGGGTAGGCGATTTCTTGGGGCATCGACAAAGTACTGTAGATTTCCTAAACACATATCAAATTCAGAACGGTCTTCAGAAAGCTTATGCAGGGAAGTTCATGCGGCGATATCTGGGGTACCTGTCGTCATCTTATTTATTTTGAATCTTGGCAAAATTTGCTATCTTGATTAATTTATTCATTTCAAGCTTTGCTCTCTAAAAAATTTCATCTTGTCCATTGTGATAATCTTTTTCATCTTATTCAGTTCGTATCTTAACAAAATTTGCTACCTTGATTAACTTATTCATTTTGAGATTTGTTCTCAATATCATTTTGTTTGTCCATCGTGATAATCTTTTTCAAATGTTAAAATAACGATTAATGGACTGAATGTTCAAGCAAAAGGAGTTTTGCATATTACTCTAGAAATTCATAAATAATATAGGAACCTGAAACAGGACTGTTGTTTAGAACACACCAAGTTTAAAGTTTGAAATTTTTAAGAAGGGAAAGCCTAAATTAAGACTATCCTTTCAGATTTTGTTGTCCAAACAGTGATTGAACAAAATGACAAGATATCATATTGGTGACAAGGCTTTAATGAACAAACAAGCAATGGTCATTGAGTGATAAGAAGAGAAAGTTCTGTAATTGCACGTAAAAATATGGTACGACACATTGAGAATGGTGTAGGAGACCAAGGAGATTCAGATTCTGTATCCCCGAATTGCAGTGGGAGAGATTTGAAAAGGAGCCATATCTTATACTCCTAAATTACAGTAGGAGGAAGATGATTTTGAATTTTTATGTCCCAAAATTACAGTGGGCTTAACCTTGAAAATCACAACGGATTAAACTTTGAAGATTACAGTGGGGGCAATCCGATCAAGTAAAAGATGAGCATTACCAACTGGACAAGATAACATTCTAACGTGTTGGCAATAAAGCCTTATTGAACAATGGGAAATAATGACTTGAACATTAAGGGATCATTTTCATGATATTTTGCATTCATGCAAACACATTTAGCTAGGATATTTTGATTCATTTCAATCATAATCACTTGGCATAAATAAGTTCATAAAATAGATTATACAGGTCATGTTTCCCAGAGAACAGATCAATGAAGACACTAGATCTTACCTTCCTATACTGACAGCGAAGCAGATCGAAGCCACAACGGTGAATCTTACTTCCCTGGCGGTGCAGTGGAACAGATTGAAGCTACAAAGGCAAATCTTGCTTCCCCGACATTGCAATTAAAAGATCGAGGCCACAACGGTGAATCTTATTTCCCTGGCGGTGCAGTGGAATAGATTGAAGCTACAACAACAAATCTCGCTTCCCCGGCATTGTAATTAAAAGATTAAGGTCATAACGACGAATCTTACTTCCCTGGCAATGCAGTGGAATAGATTGAAGCTACAACGGTGAATCTCGTTTCCCCGACATTGCAATTAAAAGATTAAGGTCACAACGGTGAATCTTATTTCCCTAGCGGTATAGTGGAACAAATTGAAGCTACAACGGCGAATCTTACTTCCCCTACATTGCAATTAAAAGATCGAGGCCATAACGGCGAATCTTATTTCCCTAGTGGTGCAGTAGAACAGATTGAAGCTACAACGGTGAATCTTGCTTCCTCGGCATTGCAATTAAAAGATCAAGGCCACAACAGCGAATCTTATTTCCCTGGCAGTGCAGTAGAATAGATTGAAGCTACAACGGTGAATCTCACTTCCTCGACATTGTAATTAAAAGATTGAGGCCACAACGGCGAATATTACTTTTCTGGTGGTGCAAAGGAACAGATTGAAACTACAACGGCGAATCTTGCTTCCCTGACATTGCAATTAAAAGATTGAGGCCACAACGGCAAATCTTATTTCCCTGGCGGTGCAGTGGAACAGATTGAAGTTAGAACGGCGAATCTTGCTTTCCCGACATTGCAATTGAAAGATCGATGCCACAATAGCGAATCTTACTTCCCTGGCGCTGCAGTGGAACAAATTAAAGCTACAACGGTGAATCTTGCTTCCCCGACATTGCAATTAAAAGATCGAGGCCACAACGGCAAATCTTACTTTTCTGGCGGTGCAGTGAAACAGATTGAAGCTACAACGGCGAATCTTGCTTCCTCGACATTGCAATTAAAAGATTGAGGTCACAACGGTGAATCTTACTTTCCTGGCGGTGTAGTGGAACAGATTAAAGCTACAACGGTGAATCTTGTTTTCCCGACATTGCAATTAAAAAGATTGAAGCGACAACAGCGAATCTTACTTCCCTGGCAGTGCAGTGGGACAGATTGAAGCTACAATGACAAATCTTACTTCCCCGACATTGCATTAAAAAAATTGAAGCCACAACGACGAATCTTACTTCCCTAGCAGTGTAGTGGGACAGATTGAAGCTACAACGGCGAATCTTGCTTCTCCGACATTGCAATTAAAAATATTGAAACCACAACGGTGAATCTTACTTCCCTGGCGGTGCAGTGGAATAGATTGAAGCTACAATAGCGAATCTTGCTTCCCCGACATTGCGATTAAAAGATCAAACGACGGTGAATCTTACTTCCTTGGCGGTGCAGTGGAACAGATTGAAGCTACAACGACGAATCTTGCTTCCCTGTCATTACAATTAAAAGATCGAGGCCACAACGACAAATCTTACTTTTCTGGCGGTGCAATGGAACAGATTGAAGCTACAACGGTGAATCTTGCTTTCTCGACATTGCAATTAAAAGATTGAGGCCTCAACGGCGAATCTTACTTTCCTGGTGGTGCAATGGAATAGATTAAAGCTACAACGGCGAATCTTGCTTCCCTGACATTGCAATTAAATAGATTGAAGCTACAACAGCGAATCTTACTTCCCTGATGAATAGATTGAAGACAGGCTACTAATCCTATCTCCCTGAAGTTACAGTGGAGTGGATTAAAATGATGAATCCTATACTTCTGAAGTTGCAGTAGGTTAGGATTAAATCTACCATGGCACGTCTTATCTCCCTGACGTTGCAGTGGAGCAAACTAAAACCACAAACCTCGTCCCCCTAAAGTTGCTGCGAAGAAGATTGAAGTTACAAGTCCGATCTCTCTGAAGTGCGATGGAGTGGATCGAAACAACAAGACACAGTGGACTGGAATGAAGCTACTTGAAAAGAGAAGCATCAAATAAGTGAAGACTCAGTGAGACCGGGAAAAATTGGTCTTTCTTAGTCTTTGCTCTGTTTTCATTACACGACAACGAACAAAGAGGAGCAGCTGTACAAGTCCAATTTTATGCTCAGGCCCAATTGAAACCCAAAACCCATTACAACCAAATCAGGCCCAAACATTAAAAAAATATGGCCCAAACCCAACGAAAAAAGTTAGGGTTTCAGAACCCTAGTCTCTCCCAACTGCCGCCGTATTGTACGGCCTCACTACCTGTCCTCTGCTACCGCCGTAACTACCACCAACCACTTCCATCAATTACCTGCAAAGACACACAACAACAGAGAAAAACAACCACAGTAGGAACTAAAATGATGTTAAAATCGGCTATAAAAGCCGAAACCAAAGACATGTAAGGGGTTCTTTTTTTTTGCAAAAAAAACAATTGGAGAAATAAAAAATTTGAAGGTGATTCTTTTTTAGTTTTCAGATTTCCCTTTTACTCTATTTTCGTTTTTTTATTTCTGTTTTCTGAGTTGTTTCTTTCTTTTTCCATTTTTATTTAATCATATATATAAGAATATATAAAATAAAAATAAAAAGGAGAGTTTTACCTGTTTTTGGCGGCGGTGGAGAGGAAGAACCGAAAGGTTTATTTCTATTTTGGTCTATTTTTACCGAGATCTCGACGTTTCTAACCCTAAATCTGAACCCTACTCGAAAATAGGGGCAAAGTGGGCAATTTTGACTTTTTCGGCCACCACAGACGGCAGCGCCGTCGCTAGCGACCGACTATCGACGCGGTGGCCAACGACCGGACCTTAGGCCAGAAATTGGATTGCCCAAAAGGGCTTGAGAGAATTTTTTGAGTTTTTTTTAATAGAAGTGAAAAAAATGAAGAAATCTGAAAAAAAATTGATTTTTATAGCGCCTAGAAACGACGCCGTTTTGGCCTATTTCATCTGGCCCCAAAACAACGTCGTTTTACCCCATAACCCGCGCGTTGACCCGACTCGGCCAGAGGATCCGCACGTTTTTTAGCTAAGGGTCTATTTCCCTTTTAGCCCTTCTGTATTTCTCTCATTTTATAATTTGGTCCCTTTTGTTAAATTTCTTTTATTTTTAATTTTGCCCTAGAATTTTATTCTGATTTCATTTGAGTCCCGGGTAAAGCGATGCGTTTTGGAGGGAGGGGATATTTTCCCCTTTAGTACCTCTTTGTTATTCGCGCACTCTATTCGGTCCTTCCCCTTTAATTTATTTACGATTTGACCCCAAATGTTATTTTTTTAATTCAATTTAGCCCTCTACTTGTATTTTGATTATTTTATTATTAAAAAATAATAAATTATATTATTATTAGTATTATTATTAATATTATTGTTATTATCATTATATTTTCATTTATATTTACTTATGTAAATTTTAAATATATGTATCTTAAATACTTTTTTTTTACTTCAAATTTTGTTATATGTGTATACATACATACTCTTTTTTTTATACACGTACATATTTTTTTAATTTTTATAAATATATATATGTATACACATACTTATATATTTTTATATTTTATAATTTATATACAAATATCTATATATTTATATACATTTTTAAATTTTTATGAATATATAAATATATACTTATGTATTTTTATTATATCCTATAATTCATATATATATATGTACACATATACATACATATTTTTAATTTATATCTATATACATACATATCTCTTTACATTTTTAGTTGTATTCATTCTCTTTATTGTTATTTACATGTTCATTATTATTTTGAAAGAATGTTTTAATTCTATTCGCTTATTTGCTTGCAATTATGTGATTGATTTGTCTTTTATATTTATTTATTTCATTTTTTATGATTGTTCATATTTTCATACTCATATTATCGAATTCATTATTGTTTTGTTACGAGTATTAATGTCGTGTTTTATTCCTACTATTTCGTGATTTTATTCGATGCATAAATTAGGATTTTTGAATAAATGACATTTCGTATGTTTAGATTCGAGAATGTCGAACCCTAACTTATTGGGTTTCGATTTTCACGATGAATCTAAATACGAGAGTCTTTTTTTCAAACCTAAGCTTTAAACGATCTCGGAAATTAAGAAAAGATCAAGTCCTAACTTACTGGGCCTAATCCCTTTCTTTTAAAATCCGAGATAGCTAAATATCTTTTAAATAAGCAAATTTTTAGCATCCATTCGCGTATCGGGAATTCGAGACATTGTGTCCTAACTTACTGGATATGATTCTCTTTCTCGATTAATGTGAAAAATTGTCCATTTTCCTGAAAATTTTCAACATTTTAATACAAGGATCGTATTTTTAAAATTCTTCAAAGTTTTCAATTTTCGACATCAAGACATTAGCTAATCAACTAGGTACCAATTTTTGGGCGTTAAGAGGTACTAATCCTTCCTCGTACGTAACCAACTCTCGAACCCAATTTCTAAATTTTGTGGACCAAAATCGTTGTTTTAATAAAATCAAATCGTTTATTAAAAACAACAACTTTTCAAGGTGATCCGATCACACCTTATCAAAAAGGATTGGTGGAGACTCCCGTTTTCGTTTTCATTTTCAAAATCCAAGTCGACCCCATTTTATCAAAAAAATGGTGTCAACAGAGTGAAATCAAATCAAAAAGACAAAAAGAAAAAGTGAACTCCACCAAAAAAAAAATATCTTTAATTTATTTTTCTCAAAATAATCAATTATTTTGAGTTGGACCTTTTTGGCTATCTTTTAAAAATTATACAAGGAAAAGCCTGAGTAATATTACATTAGATATCTAGATGTATTTAAAGTTTTTAAAGTTAGATTAGTGGCCAAATCAATTAAGTTATTGATATGTTGATCCAGGTTTAATCATTTCGTATGATTCGATTATATAAATTTAAAAAGAAAACAACTCAATTGTCCATTCAATATGTTTTTTTAGCCCGATTTAATTGGTTTGTATCGATTTACAAGTAAATCAATTTGATGCTTCTTTTCGGACATTCCGATTCGTTCTTGGTTCGACTGCATGGTCTCATTTAGTTAAACAACCATGGATATATCTTTGTCACATTTGACAATCAATTAATTGTTAATGTGGCATCTACATGTACAACACGTCAACAAAGTTAATAGATGTTAACTTTTATATTAATTTTAAATTAATTTAACAAATAATTCAAATTTAAAAGTTAAAAAAGATGAAAAAAATTAAATAAAAACCTAAAATAATATTTTTTTAAAAAAATATAAGCCATATTTTTATATGCAACGTGATGGAATTAACAAAGTAGCGATCAGCCGACAAGGATATAATATTCATATGAAGGGGTGAGTTCATCACATCACATCACTAATTATTGACCATCACCAGCTTATTCACAACCTTTTCCTTTTTCTAATGCAATTTGCTTAAGAGAGAGAGAAGAATAGGAGGAAGCAGTCAGAAGGAGGCCGTTGGGGTTTACATTTCCAAGTTCTGAATGAAAAATATAAATATTAGTCTTGGCCATCTTTGACAATATGAACTAGTTTTGAATTTGGAAGATTCTTGGATCAGAAAAAAATGTTGAGTTGAAAATACCATTTTTCCTTCCTCATAGGGAGTCAACATAAAAGAACGATATTCATATAATCAGCAATTAAGAATATTGATATAAAACGTACTCATCGACTTCACTATGATTCACATCCTCAAGAGCCATGCTTGACGGAGACGACTCAACAATATCCTACTATTACTCCCATCTATGTTCCCTTCTATAATTGCACTCTTATCACCGTTCTCAGCCGTTGATTCGTTAGCGGCGGCGGTGGTGATGATACAGCTTTCAAAATGGTGCTTCTTGAAGGAGGATGCATTTCCCTAAATCATAATTATAATTAATTTTTAATTGGGTTAGTATTTGGTACGCTCGTAAATCTACTCTTTTTATTCTATCACATGTTTAATAATTTCTCTTTTAATTATGTTGTAATGGTTGTAAATACATTAATAATGGATCGATATAACCTCTTTAATTGAACTCTTAATTAAGTGATGAAATAAAATTCTCTGATTCATTTATGACCATGAGCTATTTCATTGAAGCAATTAAGAAGACTTCATTTACATGTATTTAATTAAATGCAAAAGAGCTTGTAAATAAAGCACCTTGTAAGTGAAAGTTTAATATGAAAATTCTCGTGTACTTTTCCATCTACTTTTTTCTTGTTACTATTGTTTTCTTACTTTTTCTATAACACGTTATCAGCATAATTATTTTCTTTGATTAGTATTACATTGAAAATAAAGTTTGATCCTATGTACAATTACTAACAAATTTGGAATTTGTCCTTTTAACTATTAAAACTTATAAACCACCGTTAGGTTTTTAGTATTATATGATAGAAAAATAACTTTGTTTTTAGTATTATACAATAGTAAAATAACAAAGTTGATCAAATTTTTAGGTATCACTTCTCACTCTAATCATTTATACTTTTTGTTCTTGTTTTATCAAATTGTTATATTATATTTAGTCATCTCATTAATTATTACTATTAGGTTTATGTTTTTAAATGTAAGAATAATGCATTTGCCTCTTTTAATTTCTCCTCTTTGTAATTATTCATGAAATTTATATATATATATGTTTTATTGTGAATTATAAAAATTCACTAGCTAAATATTTTTAATATGGCATAATTCTTTAAATGTGAATGCAATTAATTTTATTCAATCATTTTATATAAGGTTGTACTAATTATGTGATGTTTTATATTCTAATTATCATTTTTTATATTAACTTGTATAAAGTAATGAGGCATTTAAATACGATAAATCCCAAGCTGTGATTTTCCTCTACTATCATCTTCATGAAGGATTGAAAATAAAATATTTAATTATAAAAGGTCCACTTGAATTTTGGAATAGTTAAAAAAAAAGATATGACCATCAAAAAATAATAATTTACCAAAAGCTTGTTATGATTGGATGCACTTGAGGTTGCAAGATTATAAAACAATAAGTATAATTCTGCAATATTTAAGATAAGTTCTCAATTAAAATTACGTGGAAAGAAAATAACTTATTAGGACTTATTGGAAAAAAAACTTTGTCAACTTTTCACACATCTAATGTGCTCCTGCAACAGCAATACCGTGAAAGGGATTTTAAGAAATACTTTGAATTAATCTCATGCCTTTTGGTGGGTGATCAAAATAACGAGCTATTAATGAAAAATCATGAAAGTCATCCTACTGGTTCTTCTCCATTTCTAGAAGTGAATGCATCAATACACGATAATTATAGAAATGAAATAAATCGTGGCCGTGGTTGAGGTTGTGGTTGTGGCCATGGACGTGATTGAGGACCCTATAATTATCGTTTTCAATGTGCTAACAATTATTATGACCACCAAAAGAAAAATAAAATAGAAAAGAAAGAGAAGATCATGGCCCAAGCAATCCTTCAAAAGGCATTGAGAATTTATGCCACCGATGTGGTATGAGTGGGTATTGGTCAAGTATCCGTCGTACACTTGGACATCTTGTAAAGCTTTATCAAGCCTCCATCCAAAGGAAAGGAAAGAATATTGAAACAAATTTGACCTATTGAAATGATAATGTAAAGCCTAATTTTGCTCACAATGATAATGGTTTTAAAAACTTTGCTGATATGATCCATCTTGATTTAGATGATTTCTTTGAGGCTAGAAATCAAGAATTTTAAAATATATAATAATATTTTATATTTATTTGATGATTTTATAATTCTTGTTATTCATGTTTGTATGGCTTTAGTATGCTTTGATATATTTTTTGAGTGTTTACAATATCTCTTATGATGTGTTTTGTTTCAATGAAGAATATGAATCTTTTGGTTGAAATCAATATCAAGAATGAAGACACATATCTTGCAAAAAATGTTACAATACATACAATACTTAAAGATAGAAAATGCTTTTTTCATTTAATTGCAAGCAATGAAAATGTCAACATTATATTAACCGCACCTCGATATGCATGCACCGAGGCTGAGAATCAACAGTATTATACTTAAATATCTAGCGGCTTTATTGCAAGTGTGACAGGTCAATTGTAATATTTATAGTGTTATAATGGAATACTTGAGTATTTCAAGGATCCAATCCAAGAGAGTTGGGGACAAAGTGATTCCTAAGTAACTACCATGCAAATAACGAATCTAACTAACTAGTCATTAAGTTTTATATTACGACAAATTATATCAAGGTTAATTATATTAATTTGCTAACTGTAAAAAACAGAATGTCGGTAATGACAATATATCACAAAGAAAAGAGAAATAAAAAATAAAGAACACACAGATTTTTACGTGGAAACCCTTTTGGGAAAAAACCATGGGAAGAGGAGAAGAAAATTCACTATGTCGAATTCGAATGATTACAATAGGAGTAGACTATGTCTATTTATAGGTTTGTAAAACCATATTCTAATAGGAGTGCAATAAGATTAAAACGCTTTATTCTAATCAATATCAAATAGATGGAATTTAATAAGGTTTAAAAAACCTTATTCTAAAATAAAATAAAAGAAGTATAATTCTATAGGGATTTTACTTTTATTTTATTTTACCACTGTATTTTATTTAAATAAGGATTCAGATCACTTAATTCTAACAATCTCCACCTTGACACGAATTCTTAATGAACAAGTTCTTCATTATGAACTCTCAACGAACAAGTTCTTCACCTATTCCATAAAACCCCTTAAGGGTTTAACTTCAACAATGAACACCAACCAAGTATAAGTAATGCTCAAAGTTGGTTATAGGAAGTGACTTAGTCATCATACCTGCAGGATTTTCATGAGTACTAATTTTGCTAGAACAATATCACCACGAGCAATAATATCACGAATAAAATGATACCGAACATTAATGTGTTTTGTTCTCTCATGAAACATTTTATCTTTTGTAAGGAAGATGGCACTCTGACTGTTACAAAATACTGTATTGATTTGAAGGTCTTCATTGAGTTTACTAAAGAGTCCCTTCAACCAAATAGCTTCTTTACAAGCTTTAGTAATCGCCATGTACTCAGCTTCAATGGTAGACAAAGCAACTGTAGTTTGCAAAGTAGTTTTCCAACTGATTGCACAACCTCCGATTGTAAAGACATAACCTATGAGAGATCTTCTTCTAAAGTTCTCCAACAAAATCAGCATCAACATACCCAATGACTCCATCTCTGGTTCTTTCAAACTATAAGCAAACATCAGTAGTACCTCGTAAGTATCTTTAAATCCACTGAACTACTTTCTAATGTTCTTTATCGGGATTCGCCATGTATCTGCTAACTGCATTAACTACATATGATAAATCTGGATGTGAACAAACTATAGCATACATGAGAGATCCCACTGCACTAGAGTATGGAATATGTGACATGTACTCAACCTCATCATCTGATTGTGGAGACAAAGCCGATGAAAGTCTGAAATGGGCTGCTAAAGGAGTACTAACAGGCTTAGCATTCTTCATATTAAATTTGCGAAGAACTTTTTCAGTGTACCCTTCTAAATTAGGTACAATTTACTTGCTTTTCTATCTCTGAAAATCTCCATACCAAGTATTTTCCTTGCTAGTCCCAAATCTTTCATCTCAAATTCTTCACTTAGTTGGGCTTTGAACTTTCTTATCTCTCTTTTATCTTTCACTGCTATTAACATGTCATCAACATAAAGGAGTAGATACACAAAACAACCATCACTGTTTTTCTTAAAGTAAGCACAATTGTCAAAGCTATTTATTTTGAAATAATGAGAAGTCATAAAAGAATCGAACCTCTTGTACCACTGTCTTGGTGACTATTTCAAACCATAAAGGGACATTTTCAACAAGCAAACATAGTCATCTTTTTCTAAGACTGTAAAACCCTCTGGTTGTCGCATGTAAATATCCTCTTCAAGTTCTCCATGCAAAAATACAATTTTTACATCTAACTGCTCAAGTTCCAAATCATGCATGGCCACAATACCAAGCAAAGCTCGAATCGAACTATGCTTCACAACTGGGGAGAACACATCTGTGAAGTCCACTCTTGGAATATGACTATAACCCTTTACAACAAGTCTTGCTTTATATTTGGGTTCTTCAACTCCTGGAGTCCCTTTTTCTTTTTAAACACTCATTTACAACGAATAACCTTTTTACCTTTAGGAAGTTTCACAAGATCCCATGTTTTGTTTTTGTGGAGTGATTCCATCTCATCTTACATAGCAAACATCCACTTTTCTGAATCTTCACAGTTAACCGCATCAGAATAATTAGATGGCTCTTGGTTTGCATATATATCTTCAGCCACATTTAAAGCATAAGCAACTAGATCAACCTCAGCATACTTCTTTGGAGGTTTAATTTCTCTTCTAGTTCTATTTTTGGCGATAGAATGTTGTAGTGAAGAAGCAACTCTATTCTGAATTTTTGTACTGGCTTGAGGAGTCGGCTCTGTTGTAGATTTTGGATTAATCTGATGCTCCACCTGCTTTTGATTTTCTTTATTGGAAGAGTCTTTAAGAGAAAATTTAGGTAGCATAGCAGTTTCATTAAAAACAACATCTTTGCTAATCATAATTTTCTTATTTTCAGGACACGATAACTTATACCCTTTTACACCAGCTTTATAACCAAGAAAAACACATTTAATGGATCTCAGTTCCAATTTTTCATTATCAACATGAGCATACGCAGGACACCTAAAGATCTTTAAATCAGAATAGTCAGCAGGATTACTAGACCATACCTTTTGTAGAGTCTTTTTCTCAATTGCATCGGATGGAGATCGGTTGATCAAAAAACATGCAGTAGAGGCTCCTTCGGCCCAAAATAACTTTGGTAAGTTGGCATTTGACAACATACATCGAACCTTCTCCATGATCGTTCTGTTCATTCATTCTACAATACCATTTTACTGTGGAGTATAACGAATTGTTAAGTGTTTCACGATCTCTTCTAACTTGCACAGTTTATTAAACTCATCAGAACGAAACTTTAAGTCATTGTCTGTGCGGAGGTATTTTATTTGTTTGTCCATCTGTTTTTCAATCATAGTTTTCCAAGACTTAAATGCGAAAAACACATCACTTTTCTGATTCAGAAAGAACACTCACACTTTTCTGGAAAAATCTTCAATAAAAGTTAGCATATAATTAGCTTCACCTCTCGAAGGTACTCTGGATGGCCCCCACAGATCAGAATGAATATACTTCAATATTCCCTTCGTGTTATGGATTTCTCTAGTGAATTAAACTATCTTTTACTTCCTAAAAATGTAGTGCTCACAGAACTTCAGTTTGCAAATTCCTTGCCCATCAAGAAGTCCTCTTTTGCTCAATTTTGTCATGCCATTCTCACTCATATGCCTTAGGCACATATGTTAAAGTTTAGTAATATCATCATCTGACAAGGAAAAGGATAAAACAACTGCATCACCAGTAACAGTAGAACCTTGCAAAATATATAACTTGGCAGTCTTTCTCTGCCCTTTCATCACAACGAAGGAACCTTTGGAAATCTTTAAAACCTCACTTTCAGCTATGTATTTGTACCTTTTTGAATCAAGAGTACTCAATGAAATTAAATTTCTCTTCAATTTTGGAACATGTCGTACGCCACTAAGTGTTCTGACAATTTCATCAAGCATCTTAACTTTAATTGTTCCAACACCTGTAATTCTACATGAAGCATTATTTCTCATTAAAACAACACCTTCAAACACTGTTTCGTAAGTTGTAAACCAATTCCGATTGGGACTTAAGTGGAAGATGCAACCCGAATTAAGGATCCACTCCTCGCTCATTTTAGAATTGTTGACAGAAGCGACTAGAAGTTCACCATCTTGTAATCTTCTACAACATCAGCTTTACCGAAATTTTCTGGTTGTTTTCTATTTTGATTCGCAGCCTCCTTTTTGATCTTGTTTTGTAGCATAACACTAAGATTTAATGTTTTCTTTCTTCTTGCAAAAGTTACAAGTTTTACCTCTATTTGAAGCTTCGATCTACCCTTAGATTTACCGCGACGATTCCGTTCTTATGTCCTTCCATGATCATCATCAGCATTTCGATCTTGTCTTCTATTAACAATGAGACTCTCTCCTTGAGAGTCATTTTTAACCATAAAATTTTTTATCTTACCATACGAGGTTAAAAAATCATAAACTTCATCAACTGTGAGAGACTCGCAACTATATAAAATCGTATCTCTAAAGGTTGAATAAGACGGGGGTAACGAACAAAGCATAATCAACCCTAGATTTTCCTTATCATATTGAACCTCCATGACCTCCAAGCTTGAGAGAATTTCTTTAAACATTGTTAAGTGTTCGTACACAGATGCACCTTCCTCCAAACGATGAGCATAAAGATGTTGCTTTATATGCAGCTTGCTAGTTAGAGTTTTTGACATACATATTTGTTCCAATCTCTTCCATAATCCAGCGACGGTCTTCTCATTCATCACATCCTGTAAAATTTCGTTAAACAAATGCAGATGTAACTTTGTTAACACCTTTCGATCCTTCTGCTTCTTCTCTTCCTCCGTCAATGTTGAAAACATCTTATTTACCCCTAGCAGGGCTTCCTCTAAGTCCATCTGTGCAAGAACTACCTGCATCTTTATCTGTCACAACACGAATTTAGTGTTGTGATCCAACAGCGAAATTTCATACTTCAAATATGCCATTACCGTGATTGAGATGAATAACCCGGAAGCTTTGGTAACAATTTGTAAAAAATAGAATGTCGATAATGACAATATATCACAAAGAAAAGAAAAATAAAAAATAAAGAACACACAGATTTTTACATAGAAACCCTTTTGAGAAAAAACCATAGACAGAGGAGAAGAAAATTCACTATGTCGAATTCGAATGATTACAAGAGGAGTAGACTATGCCTATTTATAAGCTTGTAAAACCATATTCTAATAGGAGTATAGTAAGATTGAAACACTTTATTCTAATCAATATCAAATAAATGGAGTTTAATAAGGTTTGAAAAACCTTATTCTAAAATAAAATAAAAGAAGTATAATTTTATAGGGGTTTTACTTTTATTTTATTTTACCACTGTATTTTATTTAAATAAGGATTCGAGTCACTTAATTCTAACACTAACTAACACTAAAAAGGACTGAATCATAAAATAGACAAAACTTAGGCAAATAACAATTAAATAACAAAAAACGGTTGGTTGAATTGCATTTTGCTAATTAACCTTTGGATCAGGGATCTAAAAGGCTTAAACTTCTAATTGTCTCAATTTTACCTCTTGGTCACCATTTTACCAAATTAGACAATTTAGTTTCAACATGGGGATATGTTATTTTACATGTCGCAGCACTTACATGCATTAAACCAACAAGTTATCATTAATTCCCTCATTGCAATTGGCTTTTGTTCAGAAGTCAAATATTTTCTATCTTAGAATTTTTGGATGTGTGGTATATGTTCCAATTACTCCACCACAATGCATAAAGATGAACCCTCAAAGGAGGTTGAGAATATATGTTGGGTATGAATCTCCTTCTATAATTAAGTATCTTGAATCAATGACAAGAAATCTATTTACGACACGGTTTGTCGATTGTCATTTTGAAGTAATGGTATTCCCAACTTTAGAAGGAGAAAAAAAAAGACAATTGGTAAAGGAAATTACATGGGATGTATCATTATCATCTCAATTAGATCCTCAGACAAATCAATTTGAACGAGAAGTTTATAAGATAATACATTTGTAAAATATTTCAATTCAGCTGGCAAATGTATTTATTGACCTAAAAAGAGTTACTAAATCTGATATATCAGTTGAAATGCTCCAATAAGATTTGATGTTATTGTAGGACAATATGCTAGTGTAAATGAAAGTATGCCCCACCTGAAGTGTGGCAGACCAATTGGTTCCATAGATAAGAATTCTCGTAAAAATAAAAGAGTAAATACTCTAGATGGTAATATTATAGAAGTGAGTGCCCAAGAAGCGGCCAAAGACATAATTGACTAGAAAACCCCAAAAGAGGTTTAAGTACCTAAAAATAGTGATAATGAAGAAATCTCGATAAGTTATATCACTACGGAAAAAGGATGAAACCAAAAAGATATAGTTGTCAACAACATTTTTCTTATAATATTGCGACTAAAATAGTAATAGAAAATGAGGATCTTGAACATACATTTGTTAAGGAATGTAGTAATAGAAAAGATTGACCAAATTTGAAGATGCAATACAATTAGAATTAAATTCGCCTGCTAAACGTGAGGTATTTGGACCTATAGTCCAAACACCTAAAGATGTAAAGCTGATAGGGTACAAATGGGTATTTGTGGGAAAACAAAATGAGAAAAATGAAATCGTTAGATATAAAGCATGACTTGTAGTACAAGGATTTTTGCAAAGGCTTGACATTGATTATGAAGAGACATATTCTCCTAGGGTGGAAGCAATCACGTTTAGATATCTTATAATTCTGGCTGTACATGAAAAACTTAATATGTGTCTAATGGATGTTGTTACAACCTATTTATATGACTCACTGGATAGTGAAATTTATATGAAAATCTCTAAAGGATTTATTATTGTAACAACGTGAAATTTAGTGGTGTCAAAAAATGCGATCATTTTGGGTTGTTACAATTATCCTAGAAGGATACAAAGTTTCCCGAGAAGATTATTCAATCAAATTAAGAATTTATCAAAAGAGACCTTCAAGATATCCTCACAATAGACTAAAAGCAAATGATAATTTTAATTTGAGATAAAAACTTAAAGACTTTTTTTTTAATTACAAGGAATGGATGCTTTTGCTATCAACAATGGCGATATTATGAAGGTGTTGGTACCCTAAAATTCAGTCTCCTTAACCACACGGAGTGAAGCAACATGTAAATCACATCAAATGGCTTTGCTGGTCGGTTCAAAACAAAATGCCTTCGGACTTGCCTCACTCTCTTTTGCAACTTCAAATACTTCTTCTCCGATATCTCTTTCAATATCCTCTTGATTTCCGGTATCCTCTCTGACGGAATATGAACCGAAAACTCGCTCCAATCAAGCACATCGCTAAACGGTAGCGCATAGTTATCGGAGATTATAACCGGAACACACCCCACGGAGATTGCTGTGGCCACCCTCGGACTTGCCACTTCGTAGCCGCTTGGGCATAAGCAAAACTTTGTTTCCCCCATCAACTTGAAGTAATCTTTCTCCTTTGAAAGGTACTCGTGGACTTGAACTTCTTCGTCCTTGTCTTTCCAATGCTCCAACAAGAGCTTTCTTATGTAACCATGGGCTCCACCGGCGAAGAACGCGAGGATCGAACGGTTAGCCGGGGGAAGGTCGAGGTGCGGCGGACCAAGCTGAGCTTTGGGAATGTTGATTTCGGGCATGGAGACATCTCTTCGAGGGTTGAACTTTTCTGATGTGTTAGCGTTGCAGAGGACTCTGATGAAGTTATTGAACAGTGCTGGATTGGAATCTCCAATATCCGGTGCCTGCATTTCGGAAGTAATACAAAGTTAATGATACTAGCATCAACATTTTTTTATATTACATGCGTGCCTGCATGCATAACATACATACCCAATCATGGCAAGAAATCAAGAAATGATCAGCTCCATTGCTTCGATTCCAATAAGGGTACTTCTGAGCTACGACGCCAACATAATCAGCGACGACTCGGTGTAGCTGATCGCGAGAGTAGGTGACGAGAGGTCGGTAGAGGACTTTGACAATGTTGGCTACACTAATGGGGATAAAAAATGCATGTGCCTTCTCGGGATGGCGAGCCAAAAACCGGCTCTTCCCACTCTCCATTTCGTCGATGAACTGCCCCTCGATGCCGTAGATGTTGCTCACCGGCCCCCCATGAACTAAGGGTGGCTCTCCTTCTCTATATACCCAAACCTTGAATCTCTTCTCCATTTCAATGTGACTCCTGTCATACCAGTTTTGTACCAATGTAAAATAGATGCGCAAGTAAAATAACAAAAAGCTATAATTATTGGTGCTTCTATTCAATATATTTATAAAAATATATATGAAATTTAAATATGATTTTAATTAAAATGAAAAAATTACGCAGATTATAATGTTTTGTTTAAAATATATCTTTTTTTATGTATTTTTCTAGATCTTATATAAAAATAAAAAAAGAAATAAATTTTATCAAAATAATATTTTTACTTTGTAAAAATAATAAGTTTTTAGTAATTTCACAATTGGATTGAGACTTAATTGATGAGTAACACCAATCCCATTAAAGTTTTAAATAATAGTATATACTAGATTTTGACACACCTATTATGTAGGTAAAAATTTATATAACAAATATATTTATAAAAAATAATGTTAAAAATAAATGAGAATTTAATTAAAATGGTAAAATTAATATATTGAATATCAAGATGCTTTAGATTTTTTTTTTTGCAAAAAAGAGATAAAAAAGGATATTTACTTTCTAGACTTTTGAACTTTTTTTTATCTATATTAATCATTAAACTTTTTTTTTATCCATGACGTGAAGTGACATTTTGATAATATACCATATTATTATATAGATTAAAAGTAAAACTAGCCACTTGAGTTTTAATTCAATTGATATTAATATTTATATTGTTGTCAGTATAGGAGGACGTGAGTTCGAGTGAATTAAAATGCATTATCCTCCTACATAAGAGTTGAGAAGAACTATGAATAATTCTATACATTGTATGAAAAATAAAAAAAATTTGCCGTAAGTACCTAAAGGTTGCTTTATCCTTAAAAAAATGTTCGAAGGATAGAGAATTATTCCATTAACAACGCAATATATAGATATGTGGTCCTTATTGGTTAATGCATATCTAGACATTAAACAGTCTCTTCCCTCAATATTTACCTTCTAAATTTAGCCATTTAAGCATTATTATTATAAATACAGGGATTAAGTTGAAATTTTTTATCTTTAAATAACTACAAACTAACAGGAAAAAAGGGGTTGGATTTCAATTTTTTTTCCTTTTGCAAATAAAACCTTAATTTATGGGCATAAAACGGATTAAAAAGGAAAGTGATTAGATTGGTGATTTTAAAATTGAATTGATAGTCAGTTAAATTATTGGTTTTTAGTGTGATATGTTGGACTAGTTTAATTAATTTGGTCGATTTAATTGAATAAATCATTTAAAAATCATAAAAATATTAAAAAATAAAGAAAAATGATTTAATAAATTTTTTTAGTTTGGTCCAACTAATTTGTATTAATTTAGAGTCACTTAATCCAACCTCTTATTCTGGACTGATATTAAGAACGATTCTCAATTCAAACAATTGAACTAGCCGGTCCAGTCCGATTCTAAAAATAGTGTTATAAATATTAGGATTCCAATCTTTCTCAATTCCACATTTTAGACATGATTAGTTCACCAAAATTTGGGTTTAAGGGTTAAAAATTGTAATTAATAACAGTACCACTTAAAATAAAAAAGTAAATTAACATATATGATGACATGAAAATGGATAATATAGCTTAACTGATCAAAAGCGTATGGATTTCTGTAAATGATTCCTCTGGGAACGAAGGTCTCTTCCTTGTATGATGTATAGTTTCGTACAAGAATTGCTTCACGTATAGCCGCTCGTGCTTTGGCCAAACCCTCTTCTACTTTCTCCAAACTGCTCTTTCTCTACCCAAATTACCAAATCAAACAACGGTGAAATCACCCAATAAGCATTAACATAAATTAAAGAGATAAAACAAAAATCAGTTTATGATACTGCTCAATGTTCCGCACTTTATTAGGCCTTGTAATGGCGTCCCCACCAGTTGTTGCATTAAGGGATGTCAATGGAGCCGGTGAAGCAGCTGATGGTGGTGGCGATGGAGGTGATGATGGTGCGGTTTCTTGACTGGTTTTGATGTGGGAATTGGGTGGGAAAGTGGAGAATAAGATGGTGAGTTTGCTTTGGTACTTCAATGGAGATGATAAATACCAGACAAGAAGAAAGAAAGCAAGTGAAGCTGACAGTAGCAGACGATTAATATTATGGCAGCCACCTTCTGCCATTGTCTCTCAAAAAGAGAGATTTGAAAGAAATAGACAATAGCAGAAGAAATGTATACATGAAACAAGTTCTTTTATGGAAATGTATCAAGGGCTGTAATTGACTTGCATTCCAGATTGACTGTTTCTAGTGAAAAAAAAAAGGTAACCGAAAGAATGGAGTTAAACTTTAAGAAAACATATATACCAAAACAGGCTATTAAGGTGTGAACCTGTTTTCAGCATTTATTTATATTTTGGTACATATCTTAAAGCCATTAAAAGTTAGAAGATCATAGAAAAGAAATTGGGGTTGTTCATATATACCGAAACAGGCTCTTAAGGTTGAGGGGTGGATGGGTTTTGAGAAGAAGAAATGATTGAAAGAACACCCTCCATGTTAGAATAATAGTTGAGAACATTAAGGAAGAGAGTGTTAGGAAAGAATCCAGTGCAATTACTGCCAACAGCTCAAACACCCCCATAGTTCCTTGATTCACTCCATCGTCCAAGCCTTAACAGCAGCCATTAACTAAGGTCATTTATTTCATGATTCTCTGTTCCATTTCTAACAGAAGATTCACTCACATGTTCCTCAATAGACCAAGAATTGGGTTTGTCTAAAGACTATTGCACTCCTTAAATTCCAAGCAGGTCGTTCACCGTATTATCCACTGCACATGTATCTTTTCCAAAGTCTTGATCCATCGTATACTATTTTTCTAGAATTAGATTCTTTACCCCATTTTTGGGGTTCAAACATGGAATTGGAACTTGGATTTCTAGCACAATCATTACCAATCTCGGAATCATCACAACGACCATTTCAGCTATGTTCACATCTTGAATTTGGAGCACAAAATTTTTAGCTTCAAAGTAGAAGTTTGATTATTTTTCCTACCATTTCAGCTAATATTATAAACGTTGCGGCATTGCAAGTGTTTAACTCGGGTGAAAACTTTCATGTAATAGATTTAGAAAAATATGTGACTTTGATTGAAATGGTAAAATTATGTTAACGAGGAGTTTGATATCTTTGTTCAAATATTTTGTTTCTATATTCTTTTTCTAAATTTATTAAAATACAAAAAGACATTAAAAATATAAAAAAATATAAATACCTTTAAAAAAAACACTTGGAGAAGTTAAAATTTTCAATTTTTGAAAAATGTGCTTTTAAATCAATTTTTGGCTTGGGGAAAATACTTTTTCTCTCAAAAAATAGCTTATTTAAGAATTTTTTTATTCCAAAAGTGCTTCCTAGAAGCAATACTAAACTGATTCTAAATGAAAGAACTTTCAGCAATTGCTCAATTGAGTTGAGAGACTGTTGAGCTATTGTTGACACCATTTTTTTGATAAAATGGGGTTAACTTAGATTTTAAAAATGAAAACGAATATGAGAGTCGCCACCAATTTTTTTTTTGATGAGGTGTGATTGGGTCACTTCGTAAAATGGTTATTTTAATAAACAATTTGATTTTATTAAAACAACGATTTTGGTCCACGAAATTCAGAAAGGCAGGTTCGGGAGTCGATTACGTACGAGGAAGGATTAGCACCCTCGTAACGCTCAAAATTGATACCTAGTTGATTAATTAGTACCTTAGTGTCGAAGATTGAAAACTTTGAAGAGTTTTAAAAATACGATCCTAAAAATTTTCGAATAATATGGGTTGAAATTTAGGATTCTCCTGTTTCGAAAGAATATCACATCAAGTAGGTTAGAATACGATACTTTAAACCCTCGAAACCAAGATCACTTTATGGTTTTCAAAACCCATACTTTGAAATTTTAAAAGAATATTTAGCTAAACGAGAAATCGAAACCCAACACGTTAGGGCGCATTTTCTCGAATTTCCGAACGCGAAATATTGCCATAATTTACATTTTTTTTTTGAATTTGGATAAAAAATTATATACAACGGAATAACAATTATGATAATGTAAGTAAAAATAATACGAGAAAAAAAATGAAATAAATAAATAAATAAAAGACGAATCAATTATATATACAATAATAAGTAAATAAACGAATAGAACTAAAACGTTCTTTTCAAATAATAACGAACACGTAAATAAATAAATAATAATAACAATAAAGAAAATGAATAAAATTATAAAAAATGCAAAAAGATATGTATGTATGTATGTATGTATGTATGTATGTATGTATGTATGTATGTATGTATACAACAAAATTTGAAATTTAAAAGGTATAAATGAGTAAATAATAATAATACAAGATTAATGGAATAATATAAAATTGATAATAACATTAAAATAATTAATTAAATAATAAAATAGATAAAAAACATGTACTAAATTGAACTAAAAAAGAAAAAAAGGGGCGAATTCAAAAATAAATAAAAGGGGAGGACTATTTTGTACGCGAGAATAACATGGAGGGATTAGAAGGGCAATTATTCTACTCCCCAAAACGCACAGTTTCACTAGGGACTAAATTGAAAACGCATAAAAATCATTTTGCAAAATTAAAAAATAAAAATACTTGATTGAAAAACATAAAAAGCGAAAGGGCTAAAGGTGCATTTAGCCCTTTCAAATAAAAACACGCAGATCTTGGTCTGGAGCGGGTCGGGTCGGTCCTATCCAGGTCAAAACGACGCCGTTTTTGCACTTAAATGAGCAGAGTGAAACGGCGTCATTTTACACTCTTATAAAAGCCAACTTTTTTTCTAAAATTTTCATTTTCAACTCCCCTCTTCAAAAAAAACCCCCAAAAACCTCTCCAACTCTTATAAAAAAAAATCTCTTCCCTCAAGAAATCCGGCCAGGGGTCAGGCCGTTGGCCACCACACCGGCCGCTGGTCGCCGGCGCCGGCACTACAGTATGCGGCGGCTAGAAGTTCGTAAAAGGTATTTTTTATATGTATATCTCCTAAAAAAATGAAGAAGAACAAATGGCGCGAAATAAAAAAACTCAACCTTTCCCTCGTTTTTTCGATTTTGCTTGGCTTTTTTTTTGTTTGAATCTGTTTTTTTATTTCCAATATCATCAAAAAAAAAGGTCCCCCTTTTTCAAGAGTTGCTATGGCTTTATAGCCATTTTTTACAATATTTTTTATTTTTGCTGTCTCTTCTTCCTCTGTTTTTTTGCAGGTGCAAGTGGCGGTAGCAGGTGGCGCTGCAGAGGAGTTGGTGGTGGCTGACCTAGGGCGGCAGCAGTAGGGTGGCTGTCACAGGCTAGGGTTTTTTTGTTTTTCTGAAAAAGTTTAGGTTTTGGGCTTGGTTTGGGTATTGGGTCTGTTGGGTTTTGTTGTTTGGATTTTAATTGGGTATATTGGGCTGGTAATTTTTGTTTTTTTGTTTGCCTGGGCCCGGGCGAAATTGGGCTTGTACTGGTGTGATATCAACTCAATTAACTCTTTAATTATGGTAGATATTTTCATTTTGGTGGTTGTAAGTTTATGAGTTTTGTCATCCTGGTAGATCATTTTACGAGCTTTGATGGTTATAAAATAAAAGTAGGAGAGGTAAAAAAAGAGAACTCCCCTAGTCATCAGCTGAAATGTCGTCCTCATTTGGAAGTAAGTGGCGTGGTAATGAGCTAAGCGGAGGCAAACTTTTTGCTTGGAGAAGAAGATGATAGAGCTTGTGCAACAGGCAAAAAGAAAGATGATTATATCCATGATTGGTTAGTGGTGATGTACGCTCCAATGAACTTTTTGGTATTTTATGTGAATATTTTCGATTTTGTGCACGTTCTAGTAGACCAAAAGTTTGCTCCAGCGGAGTTTCCTCTAATTTTTATGTGAAATTTCTCAAATTTGTGCACTCTCCAGCAGACCAAAAGTTCGCTCCAATGGAGAAAGCCTCTAATTTATCGGAGTTATGTGTTATGTTCCTAAAATTCTGTTTATATTACTCTTTGGTCGAGCATTTGTTGCAGATCCATGGGCTTAAGTTACCTTTTCGGAGACTTACATGATATTTGAAGTTCTCTTGTTTTTAAGCATACCACTTCGATGCTTTTTAGAATACATGGATTTCCTGTTTTATCGAAATTACAATGAACATTAATCCAAAATTTTGATATGAAATTGATAATAAAAGGCAAGAAAATAATTCACGAAAGATAATTTAATTATAAATACAGTTGGTGTATATAAGTTGTGAATGTTGCTTGTCATGTTACTACTTGAACTTTCTTGCCTTAACCCCATGTGCTGATATTAATGTGCGAATTATGTGTCATGTTATGTTGCTAGGCTAATATGTAAGCTAAACTTGTTAAGTTCTATGAATGGAAATACTCATCATAAACCACGTAAGTATATTGTATACTTATGTACGGTTTTTTTTATATATAGATTCTCACTTTCAGATTTTTACTTGTGGGCCCACAAGTTGTGGAATATATCTAAGGTGTCAACATGTATAAATGTGCTTGTTATTGAGTTGTTATGTTGCAGGCTCTATTCGTTATATTTATCCATATTATGTTGTATATATAACACCATTTCTTTTCTTGGGAAAAGTTATGATAATATCTAAAATGATTTGGAACTTGTTAGTAGGTTGATGATGATGTTTAGGTTAATAGTTGCGGTTAGGTAGAGTTGTTTATGGGTTGAGTCTAAGTTTGATTTAAAAGAAATTTATATTCAGCTCCATTTTCAAATTGACTTTAAAAAATAATAAAATATTAAATTTATATTTTATAATTAAATTTATATTTTATTATTTAAATTGAATTTCCAAAATCCGAAGAGACATAAATCATTGTTCAATCCCAATTCTTGAATAGATGTAACTGTAGAGAGATCTTGATAGGGTGCAAACTCTATGGAATTTTTATAATTGTGAACTTGCCATCTAGTCGAAGGAGCACAACCATCTTTATAGCAACTAAACTATTTTCTTACCTATCATTCCTATAAAGATTGTGTTTTTAGTTATTTTAAATTCTGAAAGATTCGTTTATGCTCGAACTTGTTCAAACATTTATGGGATGATTCGAAGTGAAATTTAAAAATGTTCCAAAGTTTTAAATTTCCCTTAACCTTGATTTGTTGAATTTATTTACTTGTCTTAAATAATGATGTCTTAAGTTTTAAATTTAAAAATCTTAGTAACATCTTGTACTCGTAACGATCATCGGGATGAGTATCGGGTGTTGCAATACTTAGTTTCTATAATTTTTGAATTTTAAAATTTCAATCTTAATACAATTAATTAATCTTTTTGTTTGTATTATATGAATATAGAAAGCTGGCATAATATTACACACATAATAATGAGTTTACCGGATCAGATTTTAGAAATAGTAGAAATTAACAAATTTAATAAGTACCATTTTGATCAAGACTAAAATTTTAAAAGTTAAAATACAAATACTAAAAATCAACAAATAAAAATATTAGGACTAAATCCACAATTTACACGTAATCCAAGGATTATGAGCAGCATTTACCTCTATTTATACAATGCTTTTAATGACAAATCGTAGCAATTTATGATAGATAACTAAAATTTTGACCCATGATGCATTAATTATATCACTTTTTTTTCTTCATGTGACATATATCAATCTCATAGTTAAATAATTTTTAATGACGAATTAAAATTTATAGTGAAATATCAAATTTTTGTATCATTCTATAATAATAATATTAATATTATTATTGATTTAAATTTAAAGTATTCAAGGGTAAATTTAAAAATTCTTTTAGGGGCTAAAGTTGAGGGCATTTTATCAAAAAAAGCTTTTTTTTAAATTACAGAAATGGACCCATTATTTAATTATTTACCGGAATGGTCCATTTTTCAGAAAATCGCGTCCACGTCAGCGCGATGTCAGGGGACACGTCAGCAAATCGCGCTGACGTGGACGCGATTTCAAGCCACATGGCGCGGTCCTGGGGACGCGATTTTGCCGTTTTTCCCACGTTAGGTTTTTTTGGGTTTTAGGGCTTAGGGTTCAGGCTTTTTAGGGTTTTTAGGTCCTGGAAGAAATAATTTCGAGTTGACGTTTCTGATCAAATAGTATAAAATCGCTTCTAGCATGATGTTATTTAAGAAGAATTTGTGAAATCGCGCCCTAGTGGATGCGCTTTTGCTACAGTAGGTAATGGAAGAAATAATTTTTTTGACGTTTCTGAGCAAATAGTATAAAATCGCTTCTACCATGATGTTATTTGAGAAGAATTTGAGAAAATTGCGCCATCGTGGACGCGCTTTTGCTACAGTAGGTCATGGAAGAAATAATTTTTTTTGACGTTTCTGAGCAAATAGTATAAAATCGCTTCTAGGATGATGCTATTTGAGAAGAATTTGTAAATGCGCTTTTGCTACAGTAGCATGTTTGGGCTGAGGCTATAAATTAGGCAGAAAATGTTCTCAAAATGTATAAGTCACAACAGAAACAATTTAGAGAGGCTAAGAAGGTTAGAGTTCCAAATATGAGTGAACGTATTAGTGTTGTTATTTACTACAATGGTGAGGTTTGCCATACCGAGAATGGTGTTTTTTTTGTCGGAGAATACGGTGCGACTGGTTTTTAACTAGAACATAGATTTGACAGAACTTCGTAAAAGAATTAGGCGTAAAATTTTCAGAACGACGCCAATGAAAGTTCTGTCTATCACGTATCGATTTTGTTCTTCTGTTGATCTGGTGACATATGACTCGTTCGACATAAAAAATGCTCGTAGCTTGGAGGCAATGGTGTAGACTCATCTTGCTAGTGGAGCACCTTATATTTAGTTATATGTACAATTTACATCGCCAACTGATGTACTTGTAAATTTACAATTTACAAGTTCTAGTGGGTGGCAATCTACATCTAATTGGGGACGTTTTCAAATACCCAGAAGAAGGGATGGCGTACTCCCTACGACGTCAACCGGTGAGAGGACCTCGTACGCTGCAGATGATTGTGGGTTAGAAGATGACTCCGATGTGGATCCACCTCGAGAGCCCGGGCCGAATGGTGCAGAAGTTGGCTTATTTTCTGAACCGGAGCCTATTCCAACAGAACTTGAAGATGCTGAAAGGAGTTCAGATGAAGAAGAAAATCCATGATTCAGAGCATACTCAACTCCAACCCACATGCATAATGTCGATCTGTCTGCAGATAATGCGTTAGAGTTTCTAGATCTACCACATCGGTTGCGTGATCGTACAAGTTCGGGGGTAGATTCCGGTGAATTTGAAGTTGGTAATCAGTTTACCAACAAGGATAGTTTTATTGGTGCTTTGAAATAACATAGCATCAAAAATGGCGTTAACTACCACGTCGTTAAATCCAAATATGATAAGTTTGAGGCGAAATGTGCGGTCCAAGACGGTACATGTTCATGAAAAATCTACACCTCGTTAAGGGAAAGGACAGGGTTGTGAGAGATTAAAAAGTACAAAGGTCCACATACATGTGCTGCAGGTATAGTATTGACGGTTTCTAAATAATACTTTTATTATGCAATGTTGCATTATTTAATGTACTCGTTTTATAAGTGTTTCACAAGATCATCCCAAGATGGATTCAGTTATGTTAGCTAGCTTGATACTGCCCACAGTAAAAGCAAATCCCAAGACTTCAGTGCCAGTGTTAATTGCCAATATCAGTTGCCAAATGGGGTACATGCCCTCTTACCGCAAGGCTTGAATAGCTAAGCAGAAGGCGTTGGAGAAGATGCATAGTGGGTGGGACGCCTCATATAATGAAATATGGCAGTGGTGTTAGGTACTAGAGAGATACGTCCCAAGTGTCATCACAGACCTTGAAACCGAACATGCGTACTACAACGGCCGATTGCTACGTGGATGCCAAGTATTCAAACGTCTGTTTTAGACCTTTAAGTAATGCCGAGATGCATTTCCATACTGCAAGCCGTTGGTACAAATTGACGGTACATTTATGTTCGGTAGGTATACTCATCAGCTATTGCTTGTAGTGGCACAGGATGGCGGTGGGAAAATTCTTCCAATTGCATTTGCAATAACACCGGGGGAGTCGTCTGATGACTGAGATTTCTTTCTCTCTAGGTTAAGGAGGCATGTGTGCCCCCAACCTGATATCTGTGTTATTTCAGATCGGGGTGCCGGTATACTAGCTGCATTTGATCAACAGGGAAGCTTATGGCAGCGCACACACCATAGATATTGCCTAAGACACGTTGCTTCGAACTACTACAGGCAATATCCATCTAAGAGCGAACGACGACAAGTGACCAACATGGGTATTTAGTCTATATCTGTGTTATTTCGTTTGTCAATTTGAATTAGTTTTATTGGTAGAAGTGGTATAAATTATTCGCTATGATCTTATATTGGCAGGTATTAAATAAATAAAGATCGTTTTCACGAGATGTTGGCAATTTTACGTTCAATTAACGGACAATGGGTGGACTACCTTTGTAACATACGTTTCAAACAGTGGGCACAAGCATACGACGGTGGCCTACGATATGGCTATATGACGTCGAACCTGGCTGAGTGCATAAATTCTGTTCTTAAAGGAACGCACCATCTACCGATAACATCGGTTGTGCGAGACACATATTTTCGTTTAGTGGTTCTATTTCCAAAGCGAGCAGCAAGTTATGCAGGCCAGATGCAGGGAGGACATGTATGGTGCAGTAAGGTAGTTCAAGAAATTAACAAGGCCAAGGCGAGGGCAAACACCGTGCACATAGTGTGTCACGATCGAGACAATTTATGGTTTCGTGTGACAGAGTTTGACAGACCGCACCAAGGTGTTGTTGGCGGGCAATATCGTGTACACTTGCGAAATAGGACTTATAACTGTGGGATGTTTGATGCACTTCATTATCCAAGCGCATGTTATTGCAGCTTGTCAGAATCTCTGTCTGGATCTGATGAGTTATGTGGACGAAATGTACAAATTAGAAAACATGTACAACGTCTGGAGACACGTTTTCCCACTGGTCCCAGATGAACGTAAGTGGCCGCCCATATCTCTTGCTCCTTTTAAGCTGTTACCGGATAGAGAATTACGTCGCAAACCAAAGGGTCGACCTTGCTCGACTAGAATACGTAACAATATGGATATTCGAGAAACAGCCAGTCAAACGAAGTTGTGCGGATGGTGTAGGAATCCATGCCATACAAGTCGATCAGGCCACAAGTCTACTGCGGCTCCACGGTTGCATAGTTGATCAACACGACTTTCACGTGCCAAGCTTGTGGATTTTGTAAGAACTCTTCCGAGATTACTGCCCGAATTGCCGGATCCTCGTATGGTGTCCATTGAAACTATATGAACTTGATAGAAATATTAGTTATATACATAATGTCGAAACCATTTTTTTGAAAAACAAAAATTTCAGTTGTCGACTTTAAAAATAAAGTTGGAGTCGCCACCGATCCTTTATTAAGGTGTGATCGGCTCACCTTAAAAATTATTTTGGTCTACGAATTTTGAGAAAACGAGTTCGGGAGTCAGTTACGCACGAAGAAAGGTTAGCACCCTCGTAACGCCCAAAATCGGTACCAAATTGATCATTTAATGTCTTAGTGTTAAAGGCTAAAAAGATTTTAAAATGAACTCAAATGATGCAATTTGAAAAAGGATAATCAATTGTTCAAGTCATGTAAATAAATCGAGTCCCAATACGTTAGGGTACAATTCCTCATAACCCCCGAACTTTGAATATCACTTTTATTTTATGTGAAAATCTTCATTTTGAGAAAGTAACATGCCACACCCAATGCATTAGGACACAACAAGTTAAGTTCCCAAAAATGATTTTTATACTTATGCATTTTGAATAAATAACATCCTTGGTTATTTAAGATTAACAAATAAAATCAGAACCCAATACGTTAGGGCTCAATTTCCCTTAAAAATCCCAAACTTCGAATATTGCTTTTATTCAGAAAAAAACATTTGAATCAAGAAAATAACTTTGATGTATGGTTAAAACCAAACTATATTTTCAAAAAATGTATGTTAAAAAAAATTAATGTACAATATGATACAAATACTTTAATAATAAATTACATGTGTGTACAGGCCCAAATTTGCCCGGGCCCAAATAACCCTTACAATGACCCAAAACCCAAAAACCATTACAAACCAACCCACCTAAACACTAACCCACAACCTACAGGCCCAATAACCTAACCCTAGCCCAAAAAGAGAAAACAAATCAGAAACAATGTCAAACCCTAGGTGCGCCGCACCTAGGGGTTCCTAGCTCTGCCACCGCGCCGCACGCCTCTGACGCCGCACCACCAACCCCCTCACCTGCTCCATCAAACGTCAAATACCTGCAAGAAGGAAGAACACGAAAGAAACAGCAGCAAACAGAAACAAAAATAGAAAAGAAATCGTGTAAAAAGGCTATATAAAGCCGAAATAGATTATCAAAAATGGGGGGATTATTTTCGGTACAAAACCGATTGAAAAACCATTGTAGAGGGGGGTTTTCATTCTATTTTCCTTTTCTTTTTGTAACGTTTTTCACAGAAATAAGAAACAAAAAAATCAAAGGTGATTTCTGACCCTTTTCGTTTTTACATATTTTACCATTTTTTATTTTACTTTTTCTTTTTTTTGTTCATCTATTTATATACATATAATATAAATAATAATAAAAAAGAGAGGGAAACTCACCGAGGAGAGGCAATTCGGCGAAAAAGGGGAAACTTTTGGTCTCCCCGCCGCCGTGCACGGTGGCGCCGGCGCCGGTGTGACGGTCGATGGCCGGACCTCTGACTGGCTTCTGGAAAAGGGAGAGAGACTTGAGAGAATTTTTTTGGTTTTTTCTGGAGAAGAAGAGAAGAATGAAAATTTTGAAAAAAAATTAGTTTAAATAGGCTTCCAAAACGACGTCGTTTTGGGCAACCTGCTCAGGCACCAAAACGGCGCCGTTTTGACCTGACCCGTTGGCCGACCCGACCCGATCCAGGGGGATCCGCGTGTTTTTGACGGAAGGGCTAATTGCACGTTTAGCCCTTCCGATTTTTAATGCTTTTAAAATTAGGTTCTTTTAATCTTTTGAATTTTACCCGGAAATATTTTACGTTTTCAATTTAATCCTTACCCGAACTACGTCATTTTAATGGAAGGACAATTTGCTTTACTAGTCCCTCCATGTTTTATGAATGTTCAGAGTAGTCCCCCCGCTTTTGTTTATTTGCGTTTTGAGCCCCGAATCTTGTTTTAATGCTTAATTTAGTCCTTTTGTTATTTTGTTTGTTTTCTTAATAAATTTCATATTATTACTATTATTATTACTATTATTATTAGTTTTATTTTTCTTTTATTTATTCGTTATTATTGTGATAATATTAATTGGTTTTATACTATTTTTAGTTTTAATTTTATTTCATATATATATACATACAGGTATTATGCCCGTACATATATATTTTTATTATATAGTATTTTCACATACCTGCATATATGTTTATATATATATTCATTTTCATAAATATACATATATATACTTACATAAACTTTTATATCTAATAATTTTACAACATATATATATTTTTCATATTTTTATAATCTTATGCATATACATACATATATATTTCCCTTATATGTACAAACATATTTTCATATTTTATGATTTTTATCTATTTTCCTTTATTGTTATTATTATTTTATTTATTTTATTTTATTTTATTTTACTTTATGTTCATTTATTTATTTATTTATATATCCATTTTTTTATGTTTTAGTTTATTTATTTATTTATTTGTTGTTGTATATACATGATGGATTTGTTCTTTTTTATTTATTGTTCATTTTTTGCTCATATTATTTTTAGTCACATTACTTTATTTATTATTCCATTATGCACATAAATATCATATTTCAAAAAAAGAAAATTTTTCTAAATGAGGCAATATTTAGCTTTTGGAAATTTGAGAAAACATGCCCTAAGGTGCTGGGTGTCGATTTTTCTCGTTCAACCAAATTGTTTAATATTCTTTTCAAAAATTACAAAATAAGGCAATGTTTTGCGTTTGGAAATTCGAGGAACGTGCCCTAAGGTGCTGGGTTTCGATTTCTCGTTTAACCAAATTGCCAAATATCCTTTTGAATTTTAATATATGCTATTCGAGTTTTTTTAAGGATCGTATTTTAAATCTCTTTAAAGTTTTTAATTTTTCGACACTAAGACATTAAGTAATCAACTAGGTACCAATTTTGGGCGTATCGAGGGTGCTAATCCTTCCTCGTGCTTAACCGACTCCCGAACCCATTTTTCTGAATTTCGTGGACCAAACTTGTTGTTTTAATAAAATCAAATCGTTTATTAAAAACAACCACTTTTCAAAGGTGATCCGATCACACCTCATCAAAAAGGATCAGTGGCGACTCCCATTTTCGTTTTCATCCAAAAATGGTGTCAACAGTTTGGCGACTCCACTGGGGACTTTAAATAAGAGAGTCAAGCCACGAGTTGATTATTTCTTGTCTTTTTGTCGAAAGTTGAAAATTTGATTTAAATATACGATCCTCTCTTTGCATTTCATTTGTTTTGAGTTATAGTTTTTATCATGTTTTGTATTTTAAATTTTATATCTTTATGCATTGCATTGCATGACCGTTGGTCACACCTTTTAAGTGGGAGTGAGAAGCTACTCCTTCGTGAGGTTTTCACCTCCGTGCAGGATAGTGGATCTCTTTCGGGATACATCCGTACCTATGTCTTCGTGAGATTTTCATCTCCGTGCAGCCATAGGGAAATGTATTCCCTTGAACCGAACTCGGTCTTTATGGGCCTATAATGGGTGAAGATCGAGGAATCTGCTGGTTCGGGTACCTTATCTTTAGAGCCAAACCTCATATAGTGGACTTAGGAACTTAGCCTAGATAGAGCCACTCCAAACCCCTAGTAGTCACCCGATTAGGTACTTTCTGTTCTCCTTGTTTATTTTTGTACTAACCCCTCTTATTGTGCTTTGATTATGATTGTATCGCATCTGCATCTTAGGAAAGAGACATTAATTCAAGTCCGATTACTAAATTAGAAAGCTGGTCATGGAATACGGATTCCTTGATAAAGTGGAAAACAATACGACTTTCCAAATATATTCTGAGAAACACAAGAAGGGCGATGAAGGAGTTCGTGATCTTTACTTCGTGGCCTAAGGGTTCGAGACAATTGTCCAAAAGCCTTCGACAAGTTGATGAGCCTTATGAAGATGGGCAGATGATGGATCGCGACCAAGATCAAGAAAATGAGCTAGCAATGGCATCTATTGGCGAGATTACCTCAAACATGCGGATAAAGAAAAAGACCGATGTTGTTTCTTGGAATATGAAGGTGAGGTCGTACATGTATCCGTTTTATGTAAGGGAATTTGCTTTCTAGAAAAGTTTCCTAAATGTAATTGAATCAGAATCAACGTCTCTTTAGGCATTCATTTCATGCATTTGCATTACATTGCATCATATGCATTAGATTTTCACGAAGTGACCCTAATTAGGTAAAATTATTTCAGCTAATCTGGAAAAACCAACATTCTTGCGGTACCCGAACAGGACAAAAGGACATGGGCCAAAGATTGGAAGAACTTGAACAACTCCAAAGGGGGAAGCAAGACCAACTACAAATACATGAGCGGTTAGCTAAGGTCCAACAGGATTGAGTTCTGTGAAGGGGTCAAAAAAAGGGTTCATATCAATGTCATACATGAAGACAAAAAGAGATCTTGTTAGATGTTCACCCTTATAAACTTGGGAGTGTTCTAAAGAAACCCCTGTAGTATTTAGAGCTTACTCAGAGTAATATTCAAAACACACTTGTTGCTTTTAGCCTAGAGGCAATAAGAAGTCTTTTGTGAAATAGGCTCATGTCTGAACGTTATTATTTCAATGGAATGCATCTTTGCGATCTTTTGAACCAATATTCTTTCATTTCTTGAATGATTATTCTTTTATTCTTTCATCCAAATCATTCTTTCATTCATAATCATACTGTGCAAATAATTATTCTTAAATTCATACATTCTTTGTATATTCTCTTGTACCTAGAATAGGTCCCTGAATATCAATGACATGAATGACACTGCTACAGACTCATAATCTCATTTTGAGTGAGACATGTGTTTAGAGGGATCTCACGACTTTGAAGATGACACAGATTGTAGCCTATCTCCGGACTTGTTGATGGTAGAACAAGAGGATAAACAGATCCTACCTCTCAAGGAATCATTAGAAATTGTGAGCTTGATGAAGACTAGAATTGACCTGACCACAGAGATGAAGCAAGACCTTATTGAGTTACCTCTAGAGTTCAAAGATGCCTTTGTATAATCATACCGGGGTATGCCTCGATTTTTATAATAAAACCTGCACAACAGCACGATGTCAGAAATTTACAGTGCGAACGATGCAATTCTTTGCCGGGGCAATGCCTCTCTCGTTGAGTCAGCATAGCTTTGCCCATTTGAAGTTGGGTTTCCATCCCTTCAAGATGTTGTTGGATTTTATCCTGATTAAAGAGAAAGATCCAAAGTTTCCCGCCGTAGTTGCGTCCCAAAAGGGCTCTATGAAAGAAATCTAGTACCAAAGAAGGTTTTTCACATACAAGATAAAAGTGGAATATCTTATGTGGAAGACTTTAGAATAACATTGATTCTGGTCGAAAAGCATGACCAAGACTTGCCTAATCTCGTGAGTTTAGACTCAAAAAAATCAAAAAATCAAAAAAAAATCAAAAAAATCAAAAAATCAAAAATCAAATAAAAAATCAAAGTCAAAATAGAAAAAAAATAAAATAAAAAAAGAGAAGAAAAAAGAAAAAAGGAGAGGTCAAGGCGAAAACCCGCAAAAGGCGCTTTGACCAAAGGTGGATCTGAGTTGAAAACCCGAAAAAGGGCAACTCAAATTTTGAGCAAAATGAGGCATGGACAGCACCATTATCGAAGACTTCTAATGGGCGTTGCTTCATTTTTGAAAGGCTACTTCATGAATCAAGGTCATCCTATACCGATACAAATTTTCAGAGAGGATGGTATTGGAAAATGCATTGAACTTAAATGATAGCACGATAACTGAAGTCTGAAATCAATTCAGAAGCAGACACCACGTTTTGTCACCAAATTACCTAGAGGTGAACAAGGACTGGCATGAGAAATTTCTATTTGCCCTCATCGTTTGTCGAACATTTGTACTGGGGCAACACCTCTCTTTTTGGTTTACAGGATTGAGGTAGTTTTACCTATTAAAATCCCCTCATTGCTTGTTAGAGGGATCAAATCGCGATGTGATCAGTTGGCCCTAGGAAAAGGGATTAAAAGCTATTTATTAGAGTCGGATGTACCATAAATAAATAATATGAGCCCATAATAAATAGGCTCGTCTCAGAGATTCCACGAGAGGGCTGGATGTTAAAAAAGATTCTTCCTTAACGAAAGGATTCTAGAAGGAAATGAATGTCAAGCCGGGGATGTCATTGTGTTATAAAGAAGACCATTTTCAGAGGAGCACTGGTCTTGAGTGAGATTGATAATCCTATAAACTCGGATCCAGTCAAGAAACACTTCGTTTAAAGAAGAAGAAAAGACCAAGGTAAAAATCCGCAAAGGGCACTTTCGTAAAAAAAAACCTCTGTTGGGACAATGCTGTTCTCTTGGGCCTATCGCGAGTTCGCCTATTGAAGACGAGATTCTTTCTGAGTTTTTGGACCCAATCCCGATCGAGGAGGAATGTTCAAAGTTATCCATCATAGTCAAATGTGCCAAAAGCAAATGATGTGAGCTCAAAAAAAAGAAGGAGAAGAAGAAGAGAATTCCATGAGAGGACCTAGTCTCGAAGAAGATCCTTCTCACACAAAAAGAACTTCATGCCAAGATGGGAAGAACCTTATGTGGAAGGCCTTATCTGGAAAAGCGTCAATCTTGATCGGAAATGATAACGAGGACATGCCTAATCCAATGAGTTCAAAAAAAAAAAGGGAGAGGCCAGGGTGAAAACCTGTAAAGGGCACCTTGAGACCAAAGGGGATTTGAGTTGAAAACCCGAAAAGGGCTGCTCAAACTTTTGATCATAATGGGACATTAAGTGATCAGAGCGACTCAAATTTTGGATCAAATTGGGGGATGAGGCGATTAGAGCAGCTCAAATTTTGATCAGATCGGGGCATATGGTGATCTTGCCATACTTGAATTAGTAGGAAAGGGTAGGCGACATCTTGGGGCATCGACAAAGTCCTGTTGATCTTCTAAACACATGTCTTCAGAAAGTTTGTACAGAGAAATTCAAGCTGCGATATCTGGGGCACCCAACCTTCATATTATTTATATATTAAATTTGTTGCTCTTGGAATACTTTTTCTTTTCTAAGATATACATTCCCAATCAAATTTTTTATTATTATCATTCTTTACTATTTTTAATAATTTATTCATTTTGAGCTATGCTCAAAATCATCTTTATTCTTATCCATTGTTATAACCCTTTTTGCAAGCATGTTGCTTTGGAATAATGATTAATGGACAAATATTACTTTCACAAGGGAAGTTTGCATATTACTCTAGAAGTTTCTAAATAATATAGGAACCTGAAACAGGACTACTGTTTAGAAAACACCAAGTTTAAAGGGTGAAATATCTAAGAAGAAAAAGCCTAAATCAGGACTATCCTTTCAAATTTTGTTGTCCAAACAAGGATTGAACAAAAGAGAAGATGTCATGTTGGTGACAAGGTTTCAATGATTACCGAATGATAAGAAGAGGTTCTTCGGAAAAGGAAATTTTGCAATTATACATAAACTTTTGGTGCGACGCCCTAGAAATGGTGTAAGCAGCCAAAGAAATTCAGATCCTGCACTCCTAATTTACAGTAGGAGGATGATAGTTTTCAATTGTCCCAAATTACGATGGGCTTAACCTTGAAAATCACAACGAGTTGAACTTTGAAGAATACACTGGGGGCAATCCGACCAAGTAAGAGATGAACATTACCAACCGGACAAGATAGCGTTCGGACGTGTTGGCAATAAGGCCTTATTGAGCAAAAGGGGCAATAACAACTCAAACATTGAAAGATCATTTTCATTTTGCATTAATGCATACACATTTAGCCAGGATATTTTGATTCATTTCGATCATGATCACTAGGCATAAATAGGTTAATATAGGTCATGTTCCCCAAAGAACAGATCAATGAAGATGGCAGGTCTTGCTTTCTTGAGTTGACAGCAAAACAGATCGAAGAAACCATAGATTGCAATTAAGAAGATTGAAGCTACAACAGCGGAACTTACTTTCCTAGCATTGCAGTGGAACAGATTGAAGCTACAATAGCGGATCTTACTTCCCTGACATTGCAATTAAGAAGATTGAAGATACAATAGCGGATCTTACTTTCCTAGCGTTGCAGTGGAACAGATTGAAGCTACAACAGCAGATCTTACTTCCCTGACATTGTAATTAAGAAGATTGAAGCTACAACAGCGGATCTTACTTTCCTAGCGTTGCAGTGGAACAGATTGAAGCTACAACAGCAGATCTTACTTCCCTGACATTGCAATTAAGAAGATTAAAGCTACAACAGCAGATCTTACTTTCCTAGCGTTGCAGTGGAACAGATTGAAGCTACAACAGCGGATCTTACTTCCCTGACATTGTAATTAAGAATATTGAAGATACAATAGCGGATCTTACTTTCCTAGCGTTGCAGTGGAACAGATTGAAGCTACAACAGCAGATCTTACTTCCCTGACATTGCAATTAAGAAGATTGAAGCTACAACAGCGGATCTTACTTTCCTAGCGTTGCAGTGGAACAGATTGAAGCTACAACAGCGGATCTTACTTCCCTGACATTGCAATTAAGAAGATTGAAGCTACAACAGCGGGTCTTACTTTTCTAGCGTTGCAGTGGAACAGATTGAAGCTACAACAGCGGATCTTACTTCCCTGACATTGCAATTAAGAAGATTGAAGCTACAACAGTGGATCTTACTTTCCTAGCGTTGCAGTGGAACAGATTGAAGCTACAACAGCGGATCTTACTTCCCTGACATTGCAATTAAGAAGATTGAAGATACAATAGCGGATCTTACTTTTCTAGCGTTGCAGTGGAACAGATTGAAGCTACAACAGCGGATCTTACTTCCCTGACATTGCAATTAAGAAGATTGAAGATACAATAGCGGATCTTACTTTCCTAGCGTTGCAGTGGAACAGATTGAAGCTACAACAGCAAATCTTACTTCCCTGACATTGCAATTAAGAAGATTGAAGCTACAACAGCGGATCTTACTTTCCTAGCGTTGTAGTGGAATAGATTGAAGCTACAACAGCGGATCTCACTTCCCTGACATTGCAATCAAAAGATTGAGGCCACAACGGCGAATCTTATTTCCAAGCGTTGCAGTGGAATAGATTGAAGCTACAACAGCGGATCTTACTTCCCTGACATTGTAATTAAGAATATTGAAGATACAATAGCGGATCTTACTTTCCTAGCGTTGCAGTGGAACAGATTGAAGCTACAACAGCGGATCTTACTTCCCTGACATTGTAATTAAGAATATTGAAGATACAATAGCGGATCTTACTTTCCTAGCGTTGCAGTGGAACAGATTGAAGCTACAACAGCAGATCTTACTTCCCTGACATTGCAATTAAGAAGATTGAAGCTACAACAGCGGATCTTACTTTCCTAGCGTTGCAGTGGAACAGATTGAAGCTACAACAGCGGATCTTACTTCCCTGACATTGCAATTAAGAAGATTGAAGCTACAACAGCGGGTCTTACTTTTCTAGCGTTGCAGTGGAACAGATTGAAGCTACAACAGCGGATCTTCCTTCCCTGACATTACATTTAAAAAGATTGAAGCTACAACAGCGAATCTTACTTTCCTAGCGTTGCAGTGGAATAGATTGAAGCTACAACAGCGGATCTTACTTCCCTGACATTGCATTTAAAAATATGGAAGCTACAACAGCGAATCTTACGCCCTAAGCGATGTAGTGGAATAGATTAAAGCCAAATTGGTGAATCTTGTTTCTCCGACATTGCAGTTGAAAAGATTAAAGCCACATCGGTGAATCTTGATTAAAGCTACAACAGCGAATCTTACGCCCCAAGTGATGCAGTGGAATAGATTAAAGCCAAATTGGTGAATTTTGTTTCTCCGACATTGCAGTTAAAAAGATTAAAGCCACATCGGTGAATCTTGATTAAAGCTACAACAGCGAATCTTACGACCCAAGCGGTGCAGTGGAATAGATTAAAGCCAAATTGGTGAATCTTGTTTCTCTGACATTGCAGTTAAAAATATTAAAGCCACATCGGTGAATCTTGATTAAAGCTACAACAGTGAATCTTACGCCCTAAGCGATGCAGTGGAATAGATTAAAGCCAAATTGGTGAATCTCACTTCCCTGACATTGCAGTTAAACAGATTGAAGAAGCCAATCCTATCTCCCTGAAGTTGCAGTAGAGTGGATTAAAACCACAAGTCTTATCTCTCTGAAGTTGCAGTAGAGCAGATTGTATCCAATCTTATCTCCCTGAAGTTCCAGTGGAGCAGATTGAAGAATCACAAATCCTATCTCCCTGAAGTTGCAGTGGAGCGGATTAAAATGATGAATCCTATACCTTTGAAGTTGCAGTAGGTCGGATTAAATCTACCACAACAAGTCTTATCTCCCTGGCGTCACAGTAGAGTAGACTAAAACCATGAATCTCATCCCCCTGAAGTTACAACAGAATGGATTGAAGCTACAAGTCGTATCTTTTCGAAGTGCAGTGGAGTGGATCGAAGCGACAAGACATAGTGGACTGGAATGAGGCTACCTCAAAAAGAAAAACGTCAAGAGAAGTCAAGACTCGGCGAGACCGGGCAAATTTGGTCTTTCTTAGTCTTTACTCTATTCTCGTTACACAACAACGAGCAAAGAGGGGCAGCTGTATAGGCCCAAATTTGCCCGGGCCCAAATAACCCTTACAATGACCCAAAACCCAAAAACCATTACAAACCAACCCACTTAAACACTAACCCACAATCTACAGGCCCAATAACCTAACCCTAGCCCAAAAAGAGAAAACAAATCAGAAACAATGTCAAACCCTAGGTGCGCCGCACCTAGGGGTTCCTAGCTCTGCCACCGCGCCGCACGCCTCTGACGCCGCACCACCAACCCCCTCACCTGCTCCATCAAACGTCAAATACCTGCAAGAAGGAAGAACACGAAAAAAACAGAAGCAAACAGAAACAAAAATAGAAAAGAAATCGTGTAAAAAGGCTATATAAAGCCGAAACAGATTATCAAAAAGGGGGGATTATTTTCGGTACAAAACCGATTGAAAACCATTGTAGAGGGGGTTTTTTCATTCTATTTTCCTTTTCTTTTTGTAACGTTTTTCACAGAAATAAGAAACAAAAAAATCAAAGGTGATTTCCGACCCTTTTCGTTTTTACATATTTTACCATTTTTTATTTTTCTTTTTCTTTTTTTTGTTCATCTATTTATATACATATAATATAAATAATAATAAAAAAGAGAGGGAAACTCACCGAGGAGAGGCGATTCGGCGAAAAAGGGGAAACTTTTGGTCTCCCCGCCGCCGTGCACGGCGGCGCAGGCGCCGGCGACCGGCGGCCGGTGTGACGGTCGATGGCCGGACCTCTGACCGGCTTCTGGAAAAGGGAGAGAGACTTGAGAGAAATTTTTTGATTTTTTTCTGGAGAAGAAGAGAAGAATGAAAATTTTGAAAAAAAAATTAGTTTAAATAGGCTTCCAAAACGACGTCGTTTTGGGCAGCCTACTCAGGCACCAAAACGGTGCCGTTTTGACCTGACCCGTTGGCCGACCCGACCCGATCCAGGGGGATCCGCGTGTTTTTGACGGAAGGGCTAATTGCACGTTTAGCCCTTCCGATTTTTAATGCTTTTAAAATTAGGTTCTTTTAATCTTTTGAATTTTACCCGGAAATATTTTACGTTTTCAATTTAATCCTTACCTGAACTACGTCATTTTAATGGAAGGGCAATTTGCTTTACTAGTCCCTCCATGTTTGATGAATGTTCAGAGTAGTCCCCCCGCTTTTGTTTATTTGCGTTTTGAGCCCCGAATCTTATTTTAATGCTTAATTTAGTCCTTTTGTTATTTTGTTTGTTTTCTTAATAAATTTCATATTATTACTATTATTATTATTAGTTTTATTTTTCTTTTATTTATTCGTTATTATTATGATAATATTAATTAGTTTTATACTATTTTTAGTTTTAATTTTATTTCACATATAAATATACATATAGGTATTATGCCCGTACATATATATTTTTATTATATAGTATTTTCACATACCTGCATATATGTTTATATATATATTTCATTTTCATAAATATACATATATATACTTACATAAACTTTTATATCTAATAAGTTTACAACATATATATATTTTTCACATTTTTATAATCTTATGTATATACATACATATATATTTCCCTTATATGTACAAACATATTTTCATATTTTATGATTTTTATCTATTTTCCTTTATTGTTATTATTATTTTATTTATTTTATTTTATTTTATTTTACTTTATGTTCATTTATTTATTTATTTATATATCCATTTTTTATGTTTTAGTTTATTTATTTATTTATTTGTTGTTGTATATACATGATGGATTTGTTCTTTTTTATTTATTGTTCATTTTTTGCTCATATTATTTTTAGTCACATTACTTTATTTATTATTCCATTATGCACATAAATACCATATTTCAAAAAAAGAAAATTTTTCTAAATGAGGCAATATTTAGCTTTTGGAAATTTGAGAAAACATGCCCTAAGGTGCTGGGTGTCGATTTTTCTCGTTCAACCAAATTGCTTAATATTCTTTTCAAAAATTACAAAATAAGGCAATGTTTTGCGTTTGGAAATTCGAGGAACGTGCCCTAAGGTGCTGGGTTTCGATTTCTCGTTTAACCAAATTGCCAAATATCCTTTTGAATTTTAATATATGCTATTCGAGTTTTTTTAAGGATCGTATTTTAAATCTCTTTAAAGTTTTTAATTTTTCGACACTAAGACATTAAGTAATCAACTAGGTACCAATTTTGGGCGTATCGAGGGTGCTAATCCTTCCTCGTGCGTAACCGACTCCCGAACCCGTTTTTCTGAATTTCGTGGACCAAACTTGTTGTTTTAATAAAATCAAATCGTTTATTAAAAACAACCACTTTTCAAAGGTGATCCGATCACACCTCATCAAAAAGGATCGGTGGCGACTCCCATTTTCGTTTTCATTTTCCAAAACCCAAGTCGACCCTGTTTTCATCCAAAAAATGGTGTCAACAATGTGCATATATATTTACAAAAGTAAAAAAAATATTTGAGACTAAAAATATAAAAGTATATATATATACAGAAATTAAGAAATAAAATAGAAATAAAACATGTGAATAAAATTTATAAAATATACGTATACTATAAGAAATGTGCCTATATATATATATTTAAAGAAACTATGCATGCATACTATATATAAAAAAACATATATATTATAAGAACTATGCATATGAATATAGAAATAATAATAATGATAATAAATAATATAATAATAATGGTAATAATAAAAAATGAATTGTAAAAAAAAGAAAAGCAATAAATGCAATTAAAACGAAATGAAGGATTAAATTGCAATGCGCGCGTAACAGCGGAGGACCAAAAGGGAAATTATCTCGTCCTTCCAAAACGCTGCACAGCGAGGGACCCAATTGAAACAAAAATCAAATATGCGGCCCAATTTTGAAAAACAAAATAAGTTTAATTAAAACGCGGCGCAAATTGGAGGGGCCGAATGCGCAAATAGACCATCAAAAGTAAGAACGCGCGGATCCTCCCCTTCGGGTCGGGTCACCGCGCGGGTCATGCCTGGGTAAAACGGCGCCGTTTTGAACGTTATTTAAAACAAATTTTTCCTTCCAAAATCATTTACAACCAAATAAAAGGAAAAAAAAGAAAAAAAAAAGCTTCTCTGGTGCTCTGCTAGGGTGTAATCCCTAGCGTCCTCACGCCGCCGTTCGCTTGTGCCAATGCTCCGACCGCGACGGAGATGGCAACGATCCGGCGACTTTGGTGAAAGGTAAGTTTCCCTTTTTCCCCTTTTTTATATTTTAAGCGAAAAAATAAATATAAAAAAATAATATATATGTATAAATGTGAAATAAAAGAATGATAATCTTCAATGAGGTAAAACAGAGAGAAAAAAACCTTTGTATTTCGAAAAGAAATTTTTTTCTATTTGCCTTTGAATCTCCCCCTCTTTACAAAAATATTGATCTTATATATAGACGAAAAGTCAAATAAAAATGCTATCCTTTGCTGTTTCCTCTCATTTGGACTCTCTTGAGTCCGTGTTTGCTGGTGTGTGGAGAGTTTGGCGCACGTGGAGGCCGAAACGTGCGGCGATTGGGCGTGGGGCACGACGTGCAGGGGCTGATGGGGCTTGCGGCGCTGGACATGCGGCTAGGGTTTGGGTGTTTTAGGGCCTGGTTTAGTTGTTTGGGCTTAGGTTAGTTTTGAGCCTGTAATTGTTGGACTGTTTTTTAATTTTGTTTAGACCTGTGTCGATTGGGCCCTATTACAGCTGCCCCTCTTTGCTCATTGTCGTGTAACGGGAATATAGCAAAGACTACAAGGCCCAATTGTACCCGGTCTTATTGAGCCTCAACTTCTTTAATTCTTCTCTTCTTTAAGTAGCATCGTTCCTTCCTACTGCATCTTCAGAGGTATAGGAACTGGTGCTCCAATCTACTCCACTGGAATGTCGGGAAGATAGGATTTATATGTTGTAGCTTCTCAAAAGAACAAAATTTGCTATCTTTAATCTGCTCCACTGCAACTTCAGGGAGATAAGACTTATAGCTTCAATTTGTTCTGCTACAACCAAAAGATAAATCTTGATGCAATCTGCTCTACTGCAACTTCAGAGAGATGAGATCTGTGATTTTAATCCACTCCATTATAACTTCAAGGAGATAGGAATACTGGCTTCAATATACTCCATTGTAACCTCAGGGAGGTAAAATCCATCATCTTTGATCTGCTCCACTATTGCTTAGGGAGATAAGATCTGTAATCTTCAATCTATTCCACTGCTGCCCAGGGAGATAGAATTACTGGCTTCAATATACTCCGCTGCAACCTCAGGGAGGTAAAATCTGTCATCTTTGATCTGCTCCACCACCAGTATGGGGAAACAAGATCTGTTGTCTTTGATCTACTTCACGCCAGTACATGAAGACAAGATTTGTTTTCTTCGATCTACTTCGCCACCAGTATGGGAAGACAAGATCTGTTATATTTGATCTACTTCACGCCGGTACATGAAGACAAGATCCGCTTTTTTCGATCTCCTTCGCCACCAGTATGGGAAGACAAGATCTGTTATATTTGATCTACTTCACGCCGGTACATGAAGACAAGATCCGCTTTCTTCGATCTCCTTTGCCACCAGTATGGGAAGACAAGATCTGTTATATTTGATCTACTTCACACCGGTACATGAAGACAAGATACGCTTTCTTCGATCTCCTTCGCCACCAGTATGGGAAGACAAGATCTGCTTTCTTTCGATCTATTTCACTCCAATACATGAAGACAAGATCTGTCATCTTTTCAACCTGCTCCATTGTTGCTCAGGGAGACAAGGCTTTATACTTTCACCGATCTGTTCTCGGTGGAACATGACCTGTATGGTTCACTTTATGAGCCTAATTATGCCTAATGATTAGGATGTCATGATCAGAATGCATCAAATGCTCCTAACTAGACATGTATAAATGACATTTGAATGCTATGTCATGGAAATGATTCATTAATGTCAAAATTGTAATTGCCCATTATTCCTTAAGGCCTCTTTTGTGACGACAACACTTCGACAAAACTCGAAAACTCTTAATCCGGGCTCTTCCTAAGATATCTCCACCCTTTTAACCCGGTGAGCTCTAAACAATAGTCCTGTTTCAGGTTCCTGAGCTATTTAAAGATTTCTAGAGTAATATGAAAAACTTCCCTTGTAAAAGTTTTACTAGTCCATTAATCGTCATTCTAATACAACATGCCTGCGAAAAGATCATAACAATGAATAATAGAGGAATTGTCTGGGGATATTTATATTGAAAAAGAATGGAATATTCTAAAACAATGAATTCAATACAAATACTATGAGCAGGTGCCCCAGATATCTCTGCTTGAATTTCTCTATACAACTTTTCGAAGACCCTTCTGAATTCAACACGTGTTTAGGAGATTCACAGTATTTTGTTGATGCCCCAAGATGTCGTCTATTCCTTTCTGCCGATTTAGGTACAACAAGATCACCACGTGCTTCAATCAAACTTTGAGCCGCCCTTGTCAGGTTTTCAACTCAAATCTCATTTAGTCTTAAGGTGTCATTTGCGGGTTTTCACCTTAGCCTCTCCATTTTTCTTTTGGAATCAAAGCGCCCTTTGCGGGTTTTCACCTTTGTTCCTTCCTCTCTTCAAGTAAAGTATCTCTTGACCGAATCTGAATTCATTGGATTGGACAAGTCTCTTCCATCCATTTCAGCCAGGATCAGGGCTCCTCTAGAAAAGGCCTTTTTTACAACATAAGGACCTTCCCAATTCGGCATTCATTTCCCCCTAAAATCTTTTTGTAGAGGAAGAATTTTTCTCAATACCAGGTCCCACTCGTGAAATTCTCTGGGTTGGACCTTTTTGTTGTAGGCTCACATCATTCTTTTCTAGTACATTTGAACATGCTAAATAGCCTTTAGCCTTTTTCCCTCTATCAAGTTCAACTGATTGTATCGAGATTGAACCCATTCTGCTTCATCCAATTGTAGCTCAGTCAAAACCCGGAGAGAAGGGATTTCAACTTCGATGGGCAAGACTGCCTCCATGTCATAAACTAAGGAGAAAGGCGTTGCCCCGGCGGAGGTCCTGATTGACGTTCGATAAGCAAGAAGGGCAAATGGTAATTTCTCATGCCAGTCCCTGTAAGTCTCAGTCATCTTCCCCACAATCTTTTTTATATTTTTATTAGCCGCTTCTACTGCACCATTCATTTTTAGGCGATACGGCGATGAATTATGATGTCTGATCTTGAATTGACTGCAGACTTCTGCTATTGAGCTGTTGTTCAAGTTCAACGCATTATCGGATATGATTCTTTCAGGCATTCCATACCGACATATGATTCCCTTTTCAAGAACTTACTGACTGATGACTTTGTAACGGTGGCATACGAAGTAGCTTCTACCCATTTTGTGAAGTAGTCAATAACCACAAATATGAAACGATGCCCATTTGAAGCCTTCGGCGATATTGGCCGATGACATCCATACCCCACATGAAGAAAGGCCATGGAGAAGTCATGACATGAAGAGGCGAATAAGGTGCATGCATTTTATCACCATAGATTTGACATTTATGGCACTTTTTGGAGTAATTGATGCAATCCCCTTCCATGGTAGACCAGTAATACTCGAATCTCATAATCTGTCTAGCCATTGTGAACCCACTGGCATGCATTCCACAGATGCCCTCATGGACTTCCTCCAGGATTTTCTTTGCTTCCACGGCGTCCACACATCTTAATAGTACTTGATTTTTTCCCCTCCTGTATAAGATCTCCCCATCTAAAACGTAATCAATGGCTAGTCTTCTCAGAGTTCTCTTTTCATTCTCCGTTGCCTGGCCAGGATACTCACAATTTTTTACATATCGTAGTATATCTTGATACCAATGACTATCATCGATTTCTCCTTCTTCAATATTGTAACAATGAGCCGGGTCTTCATAGATACTCATTTGGATAGGCTTCATATCATCATGCCTGTTCACCTTGATCATGGAGGCTAAAGTAGCTAGTGCATCAGCCATCTAGTTCTCATCTCGTGGGAAATAGCAAAAAGTGATGTCCTCAAACTCCTTAATCAATTCGAGGACCAACTTTCGATAACTAATTAATTTGGGATCTCTCGTTTCCCATTCACCTCTGAGTTGATATATCACTAATGCTGAATCTCCATAGACCTCTAACACTTTGATTCTTCACTCTATAGCTGCACGAATACCCATGATGCATGCTTCATATTCTGCCACGTTGTTTGTACAATCAAAATCCAATTTGCAAGTGAAAGGATAATGATCACCATTCGAGGACACTAGGACTGCCCCAATTCTATTGCCCACAGCATTCGAGGCTCCATCAAAGTTTAGCTTCCAATTGTGACCTTCTTGGGGATTTTCTTCAATAGCGGCTACATACAACAAGTCCTCATTCGGAAAATCAAAACCTAACAGTTCGTAATCTTCCAAAGCCCTGCTAGCCAGAAAGTCAGCTATTGCGCTCCCTTTTACAGCTTTTTGACTCACATAGACTATATCGAATTCGGACAGTAAAATCTGTCACCAGGCCATTCTCCCATTCAAAGCAGTTGACTCCATCATATACTTTAACGGGTCTAACTTTGAAATTAGCCAAGTCGTATGGTATAACATGTACTGCCTTAATCTTCGGGTTGTCCAAATCAAGGCACAACATAACTTCTCAATAAGCGAATATCTCATTTCACAGTCAGTGAATTTCTTGCTGAGATAATATATCGCCCTTTCTTTTCTCCCCGTTTCATCATGTTGGCCTAGCACACACCCCATGGAATTATCAAATACTGTCAGATATAATATCAGCGGCCTATCCGGGCTAGGTGGTGACAGCACTGGAGTATTAGACAAATACTGATTCACCTTGTTAAAAGCTTCTTCGCATTCTTCATCCCAAGTACCAGGATTATGTTTCTTCAGAAGACGAAATATAGGGTCACATTTCTCAGTTAGTTGTGAAATGAACCTAGCGATGTAATTCAGTCTTCCGAGAAAACCTCAAAATTCTTTCTGAGTGCGAGGTGGAGGTAAGTCTCGTATTGCCTTGACTTTGTCTGGGTCAATCTCGATTCCCTTTTCATTGACTATGAAGCATAGCAATTTTCCTGACCTGGCCCCAAAAGTGCACTTCGCTGGATTAAGCTTGAGCTGGAACTTTCTCAATCTTAAGAATAACTTTCTCAAGACCTGCACATGTTCCTCCTCCGTTCTAGATTTTGCGATCATAACATCAACGTAAACCTCGATTTCCCTATGCATCATATCATGGAACAAGGCTACCATAGCTCTTTGGTATGTTGCTCCTGCGTTCTTTAAGCCAAACGGCATTACTTTATAACAAAACGTCCCCCATAACGTAATGAACATAGTCTTTCTCATGTCCTCAGGATGCATCTTTATCTGATTATACCCAGAAAAACCATCCATGAAGGAAAATAATGAAAAGCCTATCGTATTGTCTATCAATGTGTCGATGTGGGGTAATGGGAAATTGTCTTTTGGACTAGCCTTGTTCAAATCCCTGTAATCCACGCATATTCGTACTTTCCCATCTTTCTTTGGAACTGGTAAGATGTTGGCCACCCACTCAGAATACTTGACTTCTTGCAGAAATCCGGCATCAAACTGCTTCTGGACCTCCTCTTTTATCTTCAACACGATGTCAGGCCTCATCCTTCTAAGCTTTTGCTGCACTGGCTTACAATCTTCTCTTATAGGAAGGTGATGGACTACAATATCGGTACTCAACCCTGACATATCTTGGTACGACCATGCAAACACGTCCTTGAACTCTCGGAGTAACTCTCAGAGGTCTTGTCTTGTCTTTGCAGAGATATCCGATCCGACCTTCACCTCATTTCCTTCCTCCAAGCTCACAATTTCTATTGATTCCCTGTGAGGTAGGATTTGCTTCTCGACCCTTTCTACCATCTTCAACAAGTTAGGAGACAAACCACAGTCTTCGTCATCTTCAAAATCATGCGATCCTTCTAAACACATGTTTCGTTCAAAAGGAGACTCTAAATTTGTAAGAGTGACATTCGTATCATTGATATCGTAGAACCTGTTATGAAAAACAATATGGATTCAGGAATTTGTTTGGTGCAATATGGTCATGAATAAAATGCAAGTGTAGTTTGAGAGAAATTCAAAATAACTGCTCTTATGGAAAGAAAGATTTGCTCCAAAAATGACTGCAAAAATGAACTTTATTAAAATAACGATTTTTTTGACATGAGCCTATTTCACAAAGGAATCTTTATCACATCTAGGCTAAAAGTAATAAGGGTCTTCTGGACATTACTCTGAGCAAATCCTAAAAACTACAGGTATTTCTTCTGCAGTCCAGTTGTTTAGCACACTTCCTGGTTCGTAAGGTTGAACATCCTGCAATGTTCCTCCTCTCGTCGCTTCTTCCTACGCGGCATAAATACTTTCTAACTCCGTGTTAATACTTCCGACTCCTAGCATTTCTTGATAGATGAATCCTTCCGATACAAAAGTCTTGGATAGGTGAGGAAAGGTCATGGGCTCCCATTTGACTTCATCACCTGTCAAACGAGCCCTTTTTCTCTCTCGCTTCTTTTCTTGCTCTATCCTCTTCTGCCAAGCATCTGGCTTGTATCCTAAGCCAAAACGGTTCTGCTTATCTTTCAACACTGGAGCCTCAACTCGGCCCTGAAGATATTTTCCCAATTCTTTTCTCGGCAAAGCTCCCTTTCCAACTGTCAATTGCAGACCCATCTTTGTGGTCTTTGATATTCTCGGCATCAGGATCTTGTTTCCTTCAAGGATGAATGCTGCATTTACGAACTCCAAGGAACGGAAAGAGCACTCGATTGCATCATCACTTGTTTCCAAATAAGGCGCATCGTTGGTCACAGATGCAATGATATCTTCTTCAGTATTTATCGTCACTAGCTAACCTTCTGACATAAACTTCAATTTTTGATGTAACGATGACGGTACCGCTCCTGCTGAATGAATCCATGGCCTTCCTAATAGGCAACTGTAAGAAGGCTTGATGTCCATAACCAAGAAGTCTACCTCATAGATAGTTGGGCCAATTAACAAGGGTATGTCAATTCTTCCCATGACTTTCCTCTCGGTACCATCAAATGCTCTCACCACATTCTGGCACGACTTCATATGTGAACTACCACAGATGGCCTGTTGAGCGTGGATAGAGGCAATACATTCAGTGCCGACCCGTTGTCTACCAGAACTCCTGGTAATATGCACCCTTTACACCTTACAGTGATGTGTAAAGCTCTAGTAGATCTCATACCCCCAGGTGGTATTTCATCATCGCTAAAGGAGATGAAGTTATCAGCACTTATATTGCCGACCAGTCGATCCAACTTGTTAACAGAGATATCGTCGGCCACATAAGTTTCATTTAGCACCTTCAGTAGTGCATTTCGATGTCCCTCCGAGTTCAAGAGTAAAGCTAGCACAGATATGCGAGCTGGTTGTTGGTGCAGTTGTTCCACAACGCTGTACTCGCTATGCTTTAGTAACTTCAAGAACTCTCTAGCTTCCTCCTCTTTCATTACTTCATTGACCAATAATTCAGGTTCGACTGCATTCTTCCTCTTTCCAACCGAAGCTTCTTCTCTTATTGGCCCTTCTCGAGCTTCCATCTGTTCGTAGTGCCTTCCTTCATCCTGATCCTCTTTACTGATTATATCCTCCTTCCCCGAGATTGTCACATTATAATCATAATTCCAAGGAACTCTCATGTTATCCTTATATGCAAATACAGCCGGTTTTTGAATGATTACTTTTGGTGTTATACGTGCCCCAACCTCACTGTTCTGAGGTCGTGAAATAATGACCACAGGATGGTTAGCCTTCGGAACTCCCAATGCCAACTCTGACGCGCATACATGATTCTCCTCTTGAACTCCTTCACAGAATTCCATCTCCCTATTAACCATCATACCTTGTATCATGGCTCTGAACTCCGTACACTCTTGGATTTCATTCCCCATTTCATGGTGGAACTCATAGTAGTTCCCCCTCTTTTCACAACTTCCTTCTGAGACGATTAGTCCCTTTTTCACCATCTCCTTCCAGACCCATCTCAAAGGAGTTTTCACATTCGCAATGTCTGCCTTGATTCTTCTGTCTTCACCCATCATATTTACCCCATCATCAGTGTGGTTTGGTAACGGGTTTTCTGCCTTGGTCGAGTCATCAAATTTAACGACACCCATACCAATGAGCCTTTCTACCAACTTCTTAAAGGCCGTACAGTTTTCTATGGAATGCCCTGTTGTTCCCGCATGATAGTCGCACTGTGCATTCGCATCATACCATTTAGGATACGGGGGTTGCAAGGGCTTCAGATAGAAAGGGGAAACTACGTGTGCGTCAAATAAATTTCGGTATAGTTCCCTATACGACATAGGAATTAGAGTGAATTGGGGCCTCTCACTATTTCGCCTTGTACCGACCTCTTGTCTCGACGAGCTTTGCTGATTGGCAGCCACCTTTCCTGGCTGACTCACTGTTACTGACTTCGAGTAACCCTTGCTGTATATGCTCGCGTTGTTCACCTCATTTTCCTTCCTCTTCAAGGTCGATCTTCTGTTACTCTCTCCCGCATCGTTCTTCCCACTCCTGATGGCATTCTCAATCATCTCACCATTCATGACTATGTCAGGAATGCTTTTTGTGGCACTTCCTAACATATGTGTAATGAACGATGCCTTCAGGGTGTTAATGAACAACATGGTCATTTCCTTTTCCAGGAACGGTGGCTGAACTTGGACCGCGACCTCCCTCCATCTCTGTGCGTACTGCCTGAAGCTTTCACTCGGCTTCTTCTCCATGTTTTGACGGGTGATTCTATCAGGAGCCATGTCTGTCATATGACTATATTGTTTCATGAACGATTGTGCCAAGTCCCTCCATGAACCAATCGTGGCACGACTCAACTGATTGTACCATTTGGATGCTGCCCCTGCAAGGCTGTCTTGGAAACAATGTATCAAGAGTTGGTCGTTGTTAACATATCCCGCCATTCATCTGCAGAACATAGTGATATGAGCCTCTAGGCAACTTGTCCCGTTGTACTTTTCAAACTCCGGCATCTTAAACTTATGAGGGAGCACCAAGTCCAGAACTAAGCTCAGCTCTTTGGCATTAGTGCCTCGATAACTTTCAGCAACCTCCATTGCCTTGAACTTCTCCTCGAGCCACTTGCATATTTCCTCTAACTGTTTTGGTAACTCCTCCTTCACTCTTTCCTTCTCAACCACTTCATCAAAGTCAGGAATGACAGAGTTAATAGGATTATTTTCGGGGTTAGATCCCGGTCCAGCTTGAAAGCTCGAAACACCAGCCCAAAACTGCTGCGTCATAATGGTGATAGTAGATTTACGCGGGTATTCAGCTCGAGTTCGCATATGTGGAGGGGTGAAACCTGGAAGATAGAGAGGTTCATCATCATTTCCCTCATCGACATTTGCCATGGGGCCCTTTCCTTTATCAGTTCCCCTAGTTATCAGTTGGGTTAACTTTGCCACTATATCTTCTTGGGATTCTCGCATCTTCTCAGATATCTCTTGTTTCATCTTATCTAACCGCTCCTGCACCTGTAGTTGAAGTCGGTCTTGCATCTCCTTCTGACACTGTTCGAGTTTTTCCAATCTCTGATCCATATCTTTTGTCTTTGCTCGAGTGCCGTATCGGTGTTGGGTTGGTTGGTTGGTTTACAGGTTAACTGAGCAGTGATTTTGACTTATTAGGATTAAATAAAGATCTTTATTGCATATAATGCGGTGCTAATGCATATGATGCGATGCATGAGATGAATGCAAAAAAGGCGTTAATTATAATTCAATTCCATTCAGAAAACTTTACTAGAGAAAAAATTTCTTTGTATGCAATGGCTATAAATAGGGCTTTGCCCTAACACTTAGAACTTTAATCTCCCTAAGTAATGATGCCAAATTCTACCCCTGATCTGATTCTGATTCGTACTTCACACTTAGTATTTCAGCTTGTATTGCTAAAGTCTGCAGGTGCTCCGCTACCCCTTGAATCTGTACCACAGCTTCTCCCATAATGTGATCTCTTCTTGCAACTTAATCCTGGAGATAGTGAAGCTGTTCACTTTGATGATCTTCATTTGCTTCCAGATGTTCAATCCTGGCTTCATAATTCTGTAATGCCATCTCTAACTCTTCTACTGATCTCTTCATCTGCTCGATCCTGCTCAAGCTTGCTTGCAACTCCATCACAACATTGCGATTTCGATATTGATGAATAGTTTCCTCCAGTTCGGCCACCCTAGCTTTTAATTCATTCTTTTCATTCTGGCTTTCTGACAAACTCCTCTCAAAGGACTTATTTTGCTTTTGAGCCTCCTGAAATCTTTTTTCCCACTTATCAACCTTGACCATTTCTTCTTGAACTTCTTGACGCCACTGCTCTGAGGTTTTTCCCAACCCAGCAGTTCTCACTGACATACGTAGCCTCTTATAATCTGTCTTCAAGCTATTCAAATCTTTATCGGCTTTGCACTTTTCTTTTCTCAGGCCTTCGGTTTCCAACTTCTGAACATCTATGTCCAACTTTAAATTCATCTTCTCCTCTTCTATTTGCTCTATCTTCCTTTCAAGCTCTGAGTTTCTTCTTTCAAAATCCTGGTTTATAATTTCTAGCTCAGAAGGGACCACATGTACATGCTTTTCTACTAATTGATTGTTTCATTGACTTGGTGCAGGTATATTATCATTGACCCTCCTACCTAGCCACTTGATATATTCAGGAGTCGTCGATGGACCTACTGCCAATCTCTTCATTCGTCGAGTCTGCCTCCAAGCATTTGTCATTTCTTGAACCTTCTTCTTGTAACCATCATACTTATACGAGAATTCACTTTGAGCTAATCCTTGGGTTGTAGGTACGAATTCCCTTGATCTATACTGTCTCAATACCAGTAACGGTGCATAGCTGATAGCTCCCCAAATCCCAAGTAGAGGGACCTAATCGAAATCTCCACACCTATACAAGATCTCATCTGGTAGCATCCAAGGAGCTCTTCACTCGATGTTCTCCTTTTGAAGATTCTGAAGAATTACAATCCATCTTTCTTCTAAAACACCATCCTAAAGCTCACTATATGAGGTTTAGTTTCTAGAGTAAGGGTACCCGAACCAGCAGATTCCTTGATCCTCACCCATTATAGGCTCATATGGATCGAGTTCAGTTTAGGGGGATACATTTCCCTATGGCTGCACGGAGATGAAAATCTCACGAAGACATAAGTACGGATGTATCCCTGAAGCGGTCCACTACCCTGCACGGAGGTGAAAACCTCACGAAGGACTAGTTTTTTGCTCCCACTTAAAGGGTACAATGCAAAATGCAAATGCAAAGTTTCTAAAAACCTTTGGTTTTCGACACAAAGACAAATACAATCAGTTTATGGCTCGACTCTCAAAGTCCCCAGCGGAGTTGCCAAGCTGTCGAAACCGTTTTTTTGAAAAACAAAAATTTCAATTGTCGACTTTAAAAATAAAGTTGGAGTCGCCACCGATCCTTTATTAAGGTGTGATCGGCTCACCTTAAAAATTATTTTGGTCTACGAATTTTAAGAAAACGAGTTCGGGAGTCAGTTATGCACGAGGAAGGGTTAGCACCCTCGTAACGCCCAAAATCGGTACCAAATTGATCATTTAATGTCTTAGTGTTGAAGGCTAAAAAGATTTTAAAATCAACTCAAATGATGAAATTTGAAAAAGGATAATCAATTGTTCAAGCCATGTAAAGAAATCGAGTCCCAATACGTTAGGGTACAATTCCTCATAATCCCCGAACTTTGAATATCACTTTTATTTTATGTGAAAATCTTCAATTTGAGAAAGTAACATGCCACACCCAATGCGTTAAGACACAACAAGTTAAGTTCCCAAAAATGATTTTTATACTCATGCATTTTGAATAAAGAATATCCTCGGTTATTTAAGATTAACAAAGAAAATCAGAACCCAATACGTTAGGGCTCAATTTCCCCTGAAAATCCCAAACTTCGAATATTGCTTTTATTCAGAAAAAAACCTTTGAATCAAGAAAATAACTTTGATGTATGGTTAAAACCAAACTATATTTTCAAAAAATGTATGTTAAAAAAATTAATGTACAATATGATATAAATACTTTAATAATAAACTACATGTGCATATGTATTTACAAAAGTAAAAAAAATATTTGAGACTAAAAATATAAAAGTATATATATATACAGAAATTAAGAAATAAAATAGAAATAAAACATGTGAATAAAATATATAAAATATACGTATACTATAAGAAATGTGCCTATATATATATTTAAAGAAACTATGCATGCATACTATATATAAAAAAAACATATATATTATATAAGAACCATGCATGTGAATATAGAAATAATAATAGTAATAATGATAATAAATAATATGATAATAATGGTAATAATAAAAAACGAATTGTAAAAAAAAGAAAAGCAATAAATGCAATTAAAACGAAATGAAAGATTAAATTGCAATGCGCGCGTAACAGCGGAGGACCAAAAGGGAAATTATCCTGTCCTTCCAAAACGCTGCGCAACGAGGGACCCAATTGAAACAAAAATCAAATATGCAGCCCAATTTTGAAAAAAAATAAGTTTAATTAAAACGCGATGCAAATTGGAGGGGCCGAATGCGCAAATAGACCATCAAAAGTAAGAACGCGCGGATCCTCCCCTTTAGGTCGGGTCACCGCGCGGGTCATACCTGGGTAAAACGACGCCGTTTTGAACGTTATTTAAAACAAATTTTTCCTTCCAAAATCATTTACAACCGAATAAAAGGAAAAAAAGAAAAAAAATGCTTCTCTGGTACTCTGCTAGGGTTTAATCCCTAGCGTCCTCGCGCCGCCGTTCGCCTGTGCCAACACTCCGACCGCGACGGAGATGGCAACGATCCGGCGACTTTGGCGAAAGGTAAGTTTCCCTTTTTCCCCTTTTTTATATTTTAAGCGAAAAAATAAATATAAAAAAGAAAATAATATATATATGTATAAATGAGAAATAAAAGAATGATAATCTTCAATGAGGTAAAACAGAGAGAAAAAAGCCTTTGTATTTCGAAAAGAAATTTTTTTCTATTTGCCTTTGAATCTCCCCCTCTTTACAAAAATATTGGTCTTATATATAGCCGAAAAATCAAATAAAAATGCTATCCTTTGTTGTTTCCTCTCATTTGGACTCTTTTGAGTCCGTGTTTACAGGTGTGTGGAGAGTTTGGCGCGAGTGGAGGCCGAAACGTGCGGCGATCGGGCGTGGGGCACAACGTGCAGGGGCTGATGGGGCTTGCGGCGCTGGACATGCGGCTAGGGTTTGGGTGTTTTGGGGTCTGGTTTAGTTGTTTGGGCTTAGGTTAGTTTTGGGCCAGTAATTGTTGGACTGTTTTTTAATTTTGTTTGGACCTGGGTCGATTGGGCCCTATTACACATAATATTAAATACTAAATACTAAATATCAATCGACTAGCGAATGTATGAAAATATTTATTTTATTGAAAACTTCCTTGTTCTTCCGACCGTTGGTCCAATAGAAGCTGTATATCTTCAAGAGAGGACGGTAATCGAGCATGACTTGCCAGATGGTTCCACCTAATTAAATAATTTTTTAGCATACTTTTATTTTTTAAAATTTACATAATATTTGTAAAATCTAATATAAAATTTACCTCGTTATGAGTGGGAATGTATATGGGTGGTCCACTCGATGACGTAGAAATGAAAAGCGAAACCGTGCCCACGACTGCAGTAGTGACAGGCAACCTCCGATTTTTGCTCTCTTCGGTCACATCGCCCCGCACATCTCCCAATATAACGTTGCCAAGATGACAGACCCCCAACTCAATTCACCGGCTGCTCTAAAATCAAAGAGTTTCAGTAGCCATCTTAGATGTACGCGGCTCCCTGACGTGTCGGGCATCAGATAACCTCCAGTTAATTGAAGAATGTATGCCCGAGCATATCGGATTCTTTCAATTTCGGTTGAATCTTCATCCGGATCAGGGAATGTGTCACGTAACCAGCCCATCTCGACCTTACCTCCCTCCATTTTCTCCGGAATAGCGCCCAAAAGCTCGTAGCACACCGCCCCCCAATCGCTAGATTGGGCAGACCCGGTGACTGGGTTCCCGTCCACCAGCAATCCCAATTGCAGACTAACATCTTCTAGAATGATAGTGCACTCTCCACATGGAAGATGGAATGTGTGTGTCTCGGGTCTCCACCTCTTGATCAACGCACTGATTAGTTTCGGGTCCACCTTGCATCCCCGGCCTACCGTCGCCACGTACCAAAAACCCGCTTCCCGCAGGTAGTTCTCTACCAACGGTGATGAAGGAGCATGCATATTCCGAATATTGCATTCTAATACCTGATCTACAGACTTTTATAACAAATAAAAAATTAATAATTATCTAAAAATGCATAAATAAAAATTCTTAAATAATATTTAAAAATTAAATTTAATACTTACCATTTTCATTTGTTCCACCGATATGTGATGCTTATCAAGACGAGTCAATTCTCCGGCCATTGATGAAATCGTACAATTTTTTACGGTTTAAAAAAATTTTAAAAAAAATTTTAAATTATTTTAAAAAAAGGGAGTTAAGAGAAACTTAATAGGAACTTGAGAGAAAATTGAAATTAAATATGAATTTAAGAGAATTTTTGAAGGAAATTGAGAGGAAATTTGAGAGAGGATTAGTTTGTGAAAAAAAAAGATGTGGGGGTATTTATAGTTTTTTTTTACCGTTGGGGGGGCAGCACTGTTCACGCGCGGGGCAAGTCGCGGCCACGTCAGCGTTATTTGATGACGTGGCAGTAAATCGCGTCCTAGAGGGCGCGATTTGTTGCCATGTCAGCAAATCGCGCTGACGTGGTCGCGATTTCCTGGCGCGTCCCCTGACATCATGCTTACGTGGACGCGATTTTCTAGAAAATGGAAAATTCTGGTAAATAATTAAATAATGTGCCCATTTCGGTAATTTTTTTTAAAAAAAGGCTTTTTTCTGTAAATTTCCCTAAAGTTGAATTATAAATTTTTAAAATGTCAAAATATAAAATTAATCATGTATTAATTAATGATTTCATTATTTTTTGAAAAGACTTAATAATTTTTTTTTCTTTTTTTTTGGGGATGAAGCATAAATTTTATCTTGTATTAATTTATAATTTAATCATTTATAAAAGACTAGAATTGTAATTTTCCATTTTAGGGGACCAGGACCCTGAAACTATATTTATTTCCATATGTTATTATTACCATGATGTCAAATTATTATTATTTTAATATTAACAAATATTCAATTAAGATTATAGTACAAATATAATAAAATAATTTATGCTAACTCATTGTTAATATTGTAATAAATGAAATATACCTTTTTAAATGTGTTTTTAATAGTTAATAAAATTATTTGTAAATTTTAATTTAAAAATATAGATCATATTTACCTTTTATAGTTAATATAAATGAAGGATAAATTTATAATTTGTCATCCTGAATTTTAGAAAGACAAAAATTAGAATTTTTTGTTTTTTGGTTTGTCTTAAAAAGTCGATTTGAAAAAACTAGTTCCACCTAAAATACTCTGTTTATCAATATTTTTAGTTTGAATAGGGGTGAGTGTTCGAATGAAATTTTTTCGAATCGAATCGAGTGAAAAAATTTTGAGTTAATCGAGTTGACGAATCATATTTTATCATTCTAATTTGATTTGAAATTTTTTCGAATCGAATCGAGTGAAATGAATTTTGATTTGAGTAAATTGTTGGAGTTAAATTAAAAAATCAAACATGTCAAATTAAAATCTTATTACAATATAACTAATTAAGCACAAAAATTTGAAACCATATATATTTGAAAACTTTTTCAAAGCAAAATAATAATAATAATATTTTAGTATGATAAACTTGAATAACTATTAACTTTTAGGTCCCAAAATTATTATTTTAGAAAATTTTTAATTTTTTTTATATATTCTTTAGATTAAAAAATTATAACTTTTTAAAAAATATGAATTTTAGAATTTTTATAAATATTTTAAATTTTTTTTGTAATTTTTGTTAAAAGAAAGATAAATTTGTTCATTTTCAAAATTAACAGAAACTAAAGGGTATTTACAACAATTTGTTATTCGAATTATTCAAAATTTTCGAATTGTAGAATTCAACTTGACTCAAACTCGAAACTCGAATTACTTATTTGAGTTGACTCGAATAATTTGAACAGCTCTATTCTATTAACTCGAAATTCAAATTTTATTTCGATTTTTTCAAATTGAATCGAATTTTGCACACTTTTATTTAATTAGGTTTATATAATAGAGCTTTTGCCCAGACTGAAGCTAATGAAGGCAGAGTTATAGAGGAGAGTACACAAGCAGTTTCCTTTCCACTCACTTTTATTAGGCAGGCAATTGTTACAGCTTAATTCTAGGAAGTCAGCAATCTAAAGCTATTTAACTTAACCTCAAATTACTCCAGCCTTGAATTAGGAATAAAAAAATTAAGATTTTCAAAGTTGGATAGTTGGATAAACTAATCATATCATCGATTTCTGATTTAGTTTATTCGATCGATTAAATTGATTTGTCTAATTCAATTGAATAATTTATTAAAAATTATAAATATTTAAAATAGAGAAAACTAATTTAATTGTTTAACTAATTTTTTAGTCTCGTTTAATTATCGATTCAATTGGTCCAACCCCTTACTCCAATTTGAAATTTCAATTGATTCTCGATCCAATTAGTCCAACTAACAACTTTGATCTGATTTTAAAAACAGTGCTCGAACAAACAACCCTAATAAATAACTTGAAATCATCTAAACTCAAATGGTCTCTCTCAAAAAACCTATTGATAATACAAACTACTCAAAATAATCAAACTTAAAATAATCCAAACCCAAATGACTCCACCTTGTTATCAATTTGAAAATTTAACTCTAGTAATTTTTTTTGAACAATTTATGATTTTATAAATTGATTTGTAATTGACAAAATAAAAGCTACATTTGAAAAAAAAAGTAAATAAAAACAAAAAATTTATAAATTTTGATAATTTATTATATTAAATTTAGAATTTAAAGAGTTCTATATTTGTAATCGATTAAAATTTTATAATTAATGAGTTTTTAAAATTAAAAATTAAATTTTTTATCTTTCATTTAAAATATTGGAAGAAAAATATATTATCAATATTTTAATATTTCTAAAATATCAGTATTTTAATTGATTATATCTAATCTCTTACGTGTTAAATCGTGAATATCAGTACTTTTCGTCTAGGAAGTGTGCATCCTCTTATCCTATTTTATTATATATTATAATATATATATGTTACATTAATATTATCAATATCAATAAATTAGATTATGAGATACAATTCCATATGAAGTTTAGTGTATTTATATTTAAAAAAAATTAAATAATATGTCATCATTTGATTCAACGACAGTGTATTTGATTATACACCGTCATTACATCAATATTTATATAAATAATAAATTAGTTTCCATACTCTTACAATGTACGGGTTTTATTGTATGTAAAAAAATGATTAATGTATGTCATAAGTCTTTATACTTTATGAAAATTTAGAATTTAGTTCATGTATTTTTATTTTTAGAAATTTAGTACTTTTACTTTTCAGATTTCAAAATTCAAGTTTAATTGTTAATCATGTTAAATTAGGTTTATCATAACGTCATTTTTTTAGTTACATGACTACTGAATGAGTATTGTTTTTTATTTCAAAATGTCGCACCAAAAAGATTAATAAAAAATTTTATAGTATTAACGGTTGGCCATGAATTTTGAAATCAGAAAAGTAGATGGATTGAATTACAGGAAATAAAATTATAGGGGCTAAAGTCCAAATTTGTACAGAGTATAAAGATTTATGACATATTTTAACCTAAAAAATATTTAATTAATTTATATTGTATGTTTAAAATGAATATATTTACACAATGAATAATTTTGGGATTAAAATATAATAAATGATTAATAAAAATATCAATAAATTAGGTTTATAATTGGAAATTAATACTTCATAAAATGAATTATTAGGGAGAGATTCATTTACATAAATTTTTATATAATTAATATTTTAAGAATTTGTTAATCATTTTTGATTGGTATAGTTCATGCATGTCAAGGCTCGGATCAATTTAGAATTTTACATATATGATAAATATAATTATATTAACAAAAAAAATTTAGGGAAATTATTTAAAAAAAGTTTAAATTAATTATTTTATAATTAAAAGAGACTAGAATTGCAATTATACCATTTAGATACCCCTGCCTAAAAACATGAAAAATGAAGAGACAGTAGATAAATTGCAAGTATGATTCTTTGTATATTGCTGCTTTGGCATGAATGAAGATTGAAGAAAAATACTTGAACTTGATAAAATATAAATCCCAAGACCCCTAACCCCTCAAAAGGATACAAATACATATTTCTGTATATATATAAAATAAAACAAATGAATATTCCTCACAGTTACATGACTTAATTGAACAAACATAAATTCAGGTTTTGGTCAGAAGAAGCAGAAGAGCTTTTTAACAGCCATTACGGTCACGCCATTCCAAGAATACAAGAGAAGCACCATAGTGAGCCAATGCACCCATCACCACTAGTACGTGAAATATTTGATGACTATGCCCCGCTATATCAAACCATCCAGGCTTCAGCCTCTCCGGAATTCGAGTAACATAGAACATGGTCCCTGTTAAATAGAATATGGCCATGGCTGACTCATAGGCCAAGGTCACATTGCGGCGTGGATTCGACCAGTTGACGATCGAAGCATGGATTCCGGGGACAACGCCAAAGAGCCCCATGGAAGTGAAGAGCAGAGCTCGGAATGCACGGAATTTGCTGGTTGATAAGGTCGGTGATAGCAGTGTTAGGATGGTGAACAAGCCTAGAGCTGTGATTCCACCAAGGTAGACAAAGTGCCATTGTGGGTCACATTGAAAAATGTAGTAAATTGGAGGAAAAAACGATGTGATGATCATGGTGGTGATTCCGGCATAGTCGAGTCGCAGCAATGTAAGGTTTAGATGGTGTGAATGACAAGAAAAGAGATGGCAAACGCTGCTCGATAGGAGGCAGAACAAGGAGCCGCCTAAGAATACGTAAAACGGCCACCGTGTAACGGGTGTCACCGGAAGTGTAACGTCTGATTCCGGGGTCGTTATTTGCCTCAAATTGACGATATTTGTTATTCCCTGCAATTCTCCAAAATTAAATTTAGAAAATGAAAAGAAAAGCAGGCATAACAGTAAATGCCATGGGGCACACTCACCAGGAAAAGGTCTTCTGAATCATAAGAAACATTGGTGTGGCCATTAATGAGAAACGACCTGCATCAATTGCATAACTTAAACTCTTGATTTAAGATCCTCATTGAAGTCTTTAGCAAATTTTTAATGGAATTCTCAGATTTCAATCACCAACTTTAAAACACTAAAACTAGCGAGCAGGCATACATCATAAGAAAGTGACCATTGACCAATGCCATTGACAGCCAATTTGATTCTTCTGTGTACTGAGCCAAGTTTGAATTAATTGCATTCATTACGTTTGGTTGAACCATCAAATACTTGCCTCAGACTCAAACCCCACTGCGTGCATCCTTTCTAAATTTAACCCAAGGCTTAACTTCGGTGGTTCATAGGATCGTCCTTAAGAGACTAAATATGAGACTAAAACCCCAGCATTTAAACTCGCACTCGAACTCTTTCTAGATTGAACCATTCATAAACTAAGGAAGAACCCTTTCTTTGCAGTCAGTGATCAATTAATATTTTATTGTTTGAGAGATAAAATTTATGTAGTAATTTCTTCATGTTCATATCCAACATTTCTAAACTAACTTCCAACTTGTAATGCATTAGGAAAATTTTGAATCCTCATTTACATTTCATGACAATTAATCAATTAGTAGAACCTGTTTAGTATAATCATGTCCTTTTTGTTGCTTTTAAAGTGAAGGAAACACAAAAAGAAATTAGAAACATTTCACTAAATTGAAAAAATGAAGGGGGTTTCAAAAACCTTAAAACGAACCTGGTTAAGAATGTAATGAGATCCGCAACTTGTGGGAGTTCCAACAAGTTCGCCATGGTTAATCCCAAAAATAGAAGAAACCCAAGTAAGTGCCTACACAGTCCAACACAAAAACACAAAATTAAATTAAGAAAAAAAAGAAAGAAAAAGAAACCATGGAACTTTGTGTTTCAAACATACGTCCAAACATTAAGTGTTTCATTATGCCAACGAAAGACGCTAAAAAGAGCTTCCTTGAGAGACCAATTAGCCCTATAATAATTCAGTATGAACTCATTGTCCTTCATATAGTCCGGCAACTCCTTGTACGACACCAAAGCATACGACCGATTTTTCGCCTTGGTCAAGCCTTGCCGCCGATCATCATCACCTAATTTCTTCATGATTTTCATATCAACAGCTTCATTCGAAATAAGCTTGGAATCGAGGGTTGGATCCATCTCCAAAACAAACGCTTGATTTTCAATAAAAGTAGAGAACTATTAAAGGAAGATTCATATAAAGAAGAAAGAATTGATGATGGGAAAAAGCGGGGGGGGGGGTTAGCTATAGAAGATGGGAGATAGATAGCTAACTACACCAACTGCAACATTTAAAAGGAGGGAGAGAAAATCAAAACACTGAGGGTATGGGGGTTGCTTTTTGCATGCAAAAATGCAAAACCAAACCAAAGAGTGGGGAAAGGAAAACAAGGTTGTTGGTAGGTAATCAACAAATATTGTGGGTTTTGTGGGACCCCCATTAATATTGGGGAAGGAACTCATTTACTTTTTTTTTTAACTTTTTTTTTATTTTCTTTTTCAGTTTAATTTTTGAACTTACAGTTTTGTTAAGTTTGCGGATATGGTATACACATAGATTGTCACGTAGATATCACATCAATAATTAATTAATTTAAAATTATTAAAATTATTTTTAAAAATAAAAATTATTAAAATATATAAAAAATTTATTTTTTTAATTTTTTTTAAAAATAAATTAATTGCTAACATGGTATACACATGTATTGCCACACGAGTGTCACGTCAATAAAGTTAACGGACATTAAATTTTTCATATATTTTGGAGTGATTTGACAAATAACGAAAATTTAAAGGCTAAAAGGGTGAAAATTTAAATAAATTGCTAAAATAACTTTTTTTTCTAAAATTGAAGGGTCAAATAAGTCATTATACCTAAATTAAAAGTGTTTCAAGAGACATACATTTTGGCCAATTGTTATAAAAATTAGATTTGCGGTCAAATCAGTGAGATTATCGATTTTTGTTTTAATCGATTAGACTCTAGTTTAATTATAATTAAATAAATAATTAAAAAGTTCATAAAATTAATAAATTTATAAAAATTTATAAATTTATAAATTGATTTAACCGTTAATTTTTTGTCTCAATTTCCATTTTTTGTCGGTTCCGAATAGTTTGTTTAGAGGTCGATTCAATTCCTTTGTCCAAACTAATATACCAATCAATTTTTAATCCAATTAGTCCGGTCCGATCGAACTCCAACAACACTATTTGAGTGGATTAAGTATAAAGGCTAGTATATTATTTGGTACTTAAATTTGACTTTGATGTTTAATTTAGTACTTAGTTCTTTTTCCCAATTCGGTATCTAAGTTTTTCTAATTTCATACTTAAGTTTTTTTGTCCTAGCTAAATACATAAGTTTGGCTTCTATGTACAATTTAGTACATGAGATTATTTGTCTCAATTAGATACCCATGTTTAATGTAACATTTGGCCCCTAAACTTGGCAAGTAGGTCCATATTGGCCCTTTTAAACTTTTTTTTATCCATTTTGACTTTTGAACTTGAAAATCATTATTCGTTTAAGTCCATTCTATTCATGACCATGAAAAAAAAAGGATAACATAACTTTTGGCCCCTGAGCTTGGCAAGTAGGTCTACATTGGCCCCTAAACTTGACAACTAAGTTCACTTTGGTACTTGCATTTTTTTTGTTCACTTTGGCACTTAACTTGACAACTAGGTCCATTATGATCCTTGAACTTGAAAAATCTAAAAGTTTGATGATGTGGGACTCTAAGAATTGGTGGTCTAACTTGTTCAACCATGGGTTTGGTTATTAAAACACTGAATATGAAACTCAGATATTGTACCACATAATCATTAAAAAAATTATTTTTCAAAATCGGAGTGCCACATCATCGAACTATTAGAATTTTCAAGTTTAGGGGTCAAAACGGCTTAGTTGTCAAGTTCAAATGCCAAAGTGAACCAAAAAAAAAGTACATGTACCAAAATGAACCTAATTATCAAGTTCAAGAACCATAAGTTACATTATCCTCTCTTTTTTCATTAACAGAATGGGCTTAAAAGAATTTTATTTTCAAGTTCAAGGGTCAAAGTGGATAAAAAAAATTAGGGGCCAATATAAATCTACCTCTCAAGTTCAAGGGCCAAAAATTACATATTATCTCTTTCTTAAACAATTAAGTACATTTTTTTGTCTTAATCAAATATATATTTTCTTTATCATTATAATATTGAAAGAAGGAGAAGAAGGATGACACAATTTAAAATTCATATTATCTACTTATCCATATTTAATTATAATATATGTTGTAATCTGGTCTTACTCTACTTAAATCTTAGATATTGAAATTCAAGTTTTACTGCTCATATTTTTATATTTTTAATCTAAATCTATTTTTCATGCTTTATATTTTCAAACTTTTTCCAAATTTCAAGCGGATAACAGCTTCTTTACATGAGTTAAATTCAAGTATACTCTTAAGTTTACCCTTATTCTTTTTTAGTTAAACTTGAACTCTTATCTTTTAAAAGAATCGAATTTAACTATCAATATTTTAAAAAAATTCGAGTTGTTATTTTCTCAATAAAAATATTGACTAAAACATGTCAACCCGTATGACAATTCACATGTAATTCATGCTAAATTTTTTAGAATTTTTATTTTTTTAAAATTTTGAATATTGAACTTTTTAAAGAAATATAGACTAAAATTTTAAAATTTTAAATATTTTTATAATTTTTAAATTAACATATAAAACAAATAGTATCATGTCATGTGGATTACCTTGTAGGTTTTCACGTCAATATTATTAAAAAAATTAATTTTATAGTTACATTTTTGTTAAAAATGAGATTTAACATTTTTTAAAAAGTGGAAGGTCAAAATTAGTTCAAAAAATAAGAATCAATTTGATAAAAAAATATATAAATATTGAGAGTTAAAATTTACCATGATCAACTCTTTTAGGAATTAAATTGATAGATGGGCATGGCATGGTCTAGTATTGTTGAAAGGATTTCTTTTTTTCTTTCTTTTCTCAATATTATTCTTTTAGTTGTTTAGATTTTTATATAATTGGCATTTAATTATATGTATACACCTAAATTTTGATAGAGATACATCTCAGAATTATATATGAATTTTGATTCTAATTGTGGTTTTAATGTATACTTAAAATTTTAATTTTGATTTAATCATACACATTTAAAAAAATAAATACATCAATTTATTTTTATATTGAATAAATATAAATATTTATGTATGCAATATATAAACATAAAATGATGTTATATCAATAATTATGTTAATAATTTACAAGAACAATTACACATTAAACCATTCTTCATATATGCTTTTGGGATTTATCCCATTTTGATATTTTATTTTTTGAAAAATAATAATTTATATTTATCTTATTTATGATTAAAATTTTAAATATATATAATATAAATTTTTGAAAGATTTATATTTAAAAAAATCCAAAATACACAAGTTAAGTAGTTCACCATATCTATCCCCCTCTTTTTTTCCTCTTCTACTTTATTTATTGAGCCATCTTTATTTAATTTTAAAAAAAAGATTAGCTAGAAAATTACGCAACCGTTTTTTTTTCTTTTAATCATAAGAGAGACAGGTGGCCTACCATAGACCGTTGATTTCTTTTGTTCTTTTTTCTAGTTTGCCCTGCCAAAATAACAAAACGTTTCTTGTCTGTGTAATAACTTGTTAAGCTAATCATAACCTTGCTTTATTAATTACTGATTAATGGCATGCTATATAGTTATGGGACCAGTGGCGAATCTACCGGCTGCGAGGGCCGGCTTCCTTTAAAATGTAAAATTATTATTTAAGTTTTTAAAATTTTTTAAAAAATTTAAATTAATAAAGCTAAAATTATATTTTAGCCCTCTCTAAAATTATAAAAATTTGATTTAATCTTTTAAAAATTATAAAGATATAGATTATAAAAAATTAAAATTTCATTCGGCCCCCTAAAAAATTGTTCTTGCTCTGCCCTTGAATGGGACCAATTTCTTTTCTTTAATAAACTTTTATAATATATTTTAGTTTTTGTCTTCAAGGGTTGGTTATGTATAGACCTGATCATGGGTCGGGAATGTGGGAGGGTTTGGGAAAAAATATAGGCCCGAAAAATGGGCTTGGACAAAAAATAAGGCCCGTTTAAAAAACGGGTCGGGCCTCGAGTAAAGCATTTTTTGCCCGAGCCTGGCCCAGCCGAATTCACTAAAGGACAAAAAAATCACCCCATGTGTCATGCATAGTACAAACAACCAGATGTCTCATAGCAACAAATATCCTCTGACGTAGTCCTTCAGAAAGTCTTCCTTCAACAATAGGTCTGAGAAAGAAAAGGGTAACGAGGTAAGTTCAAAATAATTTAGTGAGTTCCACACAGATCTTAAGCAGAATACTAGTAAGACAATCTAATCTTTCAAAGGAATCACTCAACATCGTATGCAAAACTTAAACAGACGTAAGCCAATGGCTTGTCACATGGGCGAATACTATACGCCAACACAACATAACTCAGACATTCCATTTTCATGCCAGTCACATACCCAGAGTTCAGAGTCAAATCCATATCAGATGTTTTCGTTTCATTCATATACATTATCTCATTATAGCTCCCATTTCAGATTCATTCAGTAGCATGTTTAATTGTGTTATGCTAATTCGGTTTGCAATATATATCTGCCCCACCAGAGGCTACACAACATATTTCCTTTAACTATATTTTCATAGATCAATTCATATCATATCATTCTTTTCAGAAGCAGGCAGTAGTTGCTTAACATGAAAATGACCCATTCTTCTCATCCCAGACATACAAAGCTCAGACTAATGACTCTGGACAGACAACCATTATTCACACTTACATACATTGATCTTCCTTTATAGAGTAAGAATACTTACCTTACAATATTATAAAGTAAAGATAATCATCAATAAAGGTAATACATGGAAGTAAGAAAGAACTCACCAAAAAAATAATAAAGTCTAAATAGAAAGTCTTTTACTTTTGTCACTCGGACCTTCAATAGTGTCTTGAGCTAAAAATAAGGTTATTTAAACATATCAGATTACTACTTCATCGAATCTAAACATGTATGCACGAAACATTAACACTTATGCATGCATGTAGAATCGAAAATACGTAAATAGCCTTAAAAATAACCTAAGATTCATCTATAATTACCAGAGAACTACGCCAAACGTATAAGTTGGTTGACTACAGTGAACCAACTTCAAACAAGTTTTTTGGACTTTGGTTTTCAAAAAATGCAAAGAAGATCAAGGGGGAAGATGAACACAAAGAAAACATAAAAATTTTCAGGAAAGGTACTGCTATTAGTATATACTTAAGCAAGGAAACAATGTTTCATAGAAAAATCAGATAATTCCACTAACACTCTTGATTCTCGTGATTAAGTGCACTTATCAAAAATTAAGTCTTTTTATCTACAGTAGCTTAGCTCCATCCTAATTAAGTCTCAATTTAACTAACTAAATTTCCTTATTTAATAATAAACAAGTCCATTCAACAATAAACCAAGCGAGTTCGCCAAAGCATCTGGGTGGCGTACACTTAACGGAAGAGTCCGCCAAACCAAATTGGCACCAAAACCAAACAACAATGTTATAACAACATTACAAGTCATTCAACTAAATTAGTACTATTCCATACCTTGCATTCAATTCAAATATACCAATTAGCATGTGTTACCATTCCATACCAAAATAACCACATTTAAATTGGCCATTCAAAATGCTCCATACTTCACTTACCATTAGAGCTGCTCATGGGCCGGGTTCGGGCCGGGCTCAGAAAAAATTTTTGGCCCAGGTCCTAGGCCCTGGCCCGGCCCGGCCCGAAATATGGGCCTAGAATTTTGCCCAGGCCCGGCCCGGGAAAAAATTCATAAGCCTGGGCGTTTTTTAAATAAATACCAAAAATTTATTAAAAAATTATTTTAAAAATATTTTAAAATTAAAAAAATAAAAATATATTTTAAAAATATTTTAAAATTAAAAAAATTTTAAAAAAGTATTTTAAAAGTATTTTAAAATTAAAAAAATAAAAATATTTATTATATTCGGGCCGGGCCGGGCCCGGGCCAAAAAAGTAGTGCCCGAAGCTCGGCCCGTTTTTTAATCGGGCCTCATTTTTTTGCCCAAGCCCATATTTCGGACCTATATTTTTACCCAAACCCTCCCATATTTCGGGCGGACCATTGGGCCGGGCCGGGCCGGGCCGCCCGGCCCATGAGCACCTCTACTTACCATAAACACATTCAAAATAGATCTACTATATGGTCATTTACATCATTTTCCAAATTCAACATTTATCACACCCAGAAACCTAAACACATGCCACATAACCAAAATTACAACAATTTGAGATCTACCGAGACTGAAGCTAAGTAGTGTGAGTTCTGGGGTGATTCTATCTACCGAGTTCTGCAAAACGTCAACGACAGAAATAGGAAACAAAACAGAGTGAAAATTTACATTCTTAGTAAGCTCATATGTATTCAAACAATAAACTTACCTCATTTCATAATTAAACAAACTGAACAACTAATTTAACAAATTCCTGTCATAACATTTCATATTAACAAGGTGGGCATCTCATATACACCAGTATAACTATCCATTTTTTCAGTACAATTCAATTCAATATCATTTCACTATAACTGTCGAGCATATACTTCATTTACTCAATCCAGTAATATAATACAACCATATTTGAATAAACACATCCATTTTTATTTATCACATCAAATCGGTTGATACATTTCATTTAAAACAATTAGCCTAATGAACCAAATCAATTTATAAGGATACACAGGTAACTACACCACACCAGTAGGCACCGAAGTGCTTAAACAATAGGCACCAAAGTGTTGAATAGTAGGCACCGAAGTGTTGGACAGTGGGCACCGAAATGCTGAACAATAGGTATCGTAGTGCAAGTCAGTGGCACCGAAGTGCAAATAGTGGCACCGAAGTGCAATCCCTTACAAGCACGCAACTAACCATATTGGTATGCCAATTGTATCCTATCCTATGTTCATCTGAGCACAATTTAACATAACATTACCACATTTTACAATTCAGTCATTCCTCACCTTAGCATACCAAATTGTGTTCTATTAATAATATAATCACACAATCCACAATTCATAATTCATAATTCATAATTCATAATTCAAACAAATACAATAAATTTATACATATTAACCTACCATATGAACTTACTAGGTAAGATTAGAAACAATTGCAGTGTCAGGGACGAATTTGTAATTTTTATTTTTCCTCGATTAATCTACTAGTTGATTCGATTCTTGATCTATACGATAATTCATTTCAAAATATCAATGCTAATTACCTTATAACAGTTTATTTAATGCTTATGATATCCTATTATCATTTTCATAATTTCCCTAAAGTTTTATATTTTATTCAATTTAGTCCCTAAAATCGAAACCATCATATCTCTCACATTTAAGCCCTGTTTTACAATCTAGTTTCAATTACATCCCTATATAGCTCTCAAGCACCTATATTTATAGAAATTTCATGCTAATTTTGAAATGATTACACTTTAGTCACTGTACTCAAAATTAACAAATTTCTTTTTACAAAATAGTCATATTCCATATATAAGCTTCAAATTCTACCATTTAACATCCAATGAGCTTCAAAATCAACAATTAACAATTTTAAATTATTTGACAGTTTTACAATTTAATACTTGGGTTAGCTAGATTAAGCTACAACGATCTAAAAAACATAAAATCTACGAAAAATGGGCCTTGAAATCACTTACATGCAAAGAGAGTTTGACTGAACTTAAATCTCCCTAAAAATGGTGGAATCGAGTGGAAGAAGGAGAAATGGAGAAGATGACACATTTTTTCAATTATTTAAACAAACCTTATCTTACATATTTTCCAAAAAAAAAATATGCCTTAACCGTCCATAATATTTCACTATGGTCTATTTGCCACATAAACCCTTGCACATTTACTAATTAAGCCTTTTTGCTACAAAATTTTCAATAACGATTAATTTTTACGATTTAGTCCTTGTACTTTAATTACTAACCGATCCATAAAATTACCAGACCAAAAATCACTATAACACTATAAATGACTTGAAAATATTAATAAATAATATTTACTAACTCGATCATCGAAAAACCGAATTCTAAAACTGTCGTTTTTGGTACCACTAAAAAACGGGTTGTTACAGGAAAAAAACCTCAAAGAGGTTTGTGTACTTCTTAAACTCCTTGGTGGAAGGGATAGTGATTCTCGTAGTTCCAAGAGAGGTGAACCTTGGATGTCCAAGAAAAACAAGTGGGGGCATGTTGTGTAGACTCCTCAAGGATAGAAAACTAGGGCTTCCTAAATCTGTATTTTTGAGGTGGAGGGAAACTTCCATGGTTTCTAACCCCGAGTTAGGTGTTAGGGATTTCGCATGAGTAGAAAAGCCGAGTCTATGGTTTCTAAGCGGCTTAGCAAAGTTTAGGGCTCCCCTTAAAATGCGAGGGTATCGCGACTCCAACATTTTGTAGTTACTTGGATGTCTAACCTTTGATGTAATGGATAGCTTGTCGAGTAATTTGTGTGCTACTATGAAAACTTATGAACTCCTCAAACTCCATTTTTTGAACCTACGAGAAAAAACCATGTTTTTTACTCTCTTTTTTCTATTTTTCTTATTTATAACAAAAACTATAAAAGATGATAAGTGAAACCTCATAAAAATAAATTACAAGTTACAATTGGAATCCTGGACAATTTATGTTCAAACTTGATTTTGGTACAAATGAAGTCATAGTTTGGAGTTAGTGAAACAGTTAGAAATATTAAAATTCAAATCCCCTAATAAATGCTCAGGAATCAATTGAATTGAAATTTATATCTTCAAGTTTTGTTCATAAAAACCATTTAGCTTCAGACTCAATTCAACTAAAATATTTAATCATCCACTACTATATTCCTTTTTAAGATAGAACTTTTGGAATTTAATGTAATTAATTTCATAAATTCTCAATTTAACCAATCCTTCAATATTTTTTGGACTAAAAAAAAACAAACACAAAAACATTGAACAACAATTCACAAATAAAAAGATGCAAGTTTGAATTGAATTAGATTAATAAAATAGTTGAGATGTTAATAACTTATATTGGGAGAAGCAATCACAAACCCTGAACATGAATCGTAAATTCTTTTTCTTACCAAAACAAAATGAGGAAAATGGCAAGATTGAGGTCATAAAAGTTCTAATATTCACTATGTATGAATATCACGTATTGGTTCTCTTATAAATTTATTTTTAATTCAATTCTCATTATATGTAAGCCTTATCTTTATTTATTCTGATCTAAGTATGGTCTTTGATTACACAAATTTGATTATAGTTATAGTTCTTTAAACATATATGATTTGTAATTATACTAAAAAATAAAATAATTTAGAAAAAAATATGTAAGCATATTAATATAAATAAATAAGAAAATAGACTTTGAAGTAAGCAATGAATTTATTTTGTAAAATTGAATAGTTTGTTAAAGTGCCGTTTTAGCTTGCATAATAATACTACTAAATGCACTTTAATGTCTTCATGTATTTTAATTCTCTTGATAAGTTTGCATTTATATTTTAAATTGTCATTAACTAGATAATCTTATAATTCAGGTATCTAACTAACCAATTATCTCCCCCACGAATTTCTAACTAAGCCTGAAAAGGGAATGCTACCCATAAAAAATAATTATATACTTAACCTTTTTCAATCATATTTATCAAACAAAACAAATAATAAACCTCAAACGATTGTAAAGTAATAAGAAAAACAAAAAAGAACACACGAATTTTATGCAGAAATTCTTTTGGGAAAAAATCATGGGTAGAGGAGAAGAAATTCACTAATGTTGAAAAATGAATTATATAAGAGGAGCTTCGACTACATCTATTCAAAGCTTAAAAAACCATGTTCTATTCAAAGCCAAATAGAAGAAGTATAGTTCTATACGGACTCAACTTGTGCGGTCTGGTCCGTATAGATCCCTTTAGTTTTCCACTGTATTTATTTTTTCAACAAGTGTCGAGATTCGAGTCACACAATATCTAACAAGTATCAATTGAGTTCTTCATATGTGGTATTCAATATAAATCCCACAAACTTTCGTTTGTTAAAAAATTAAAAAAAGCAAACAACAAATATTCTAAAATAAGTTGAAAAGAAAATAGAGAGAAGATGTACTTTTGCTCTTTTTCTTTTTCTTTTTATTATAATTGAAGAAGGAGAATAGAGTTGTTTGAGATCGAAGTTAAACTCGCATGCTTACAACTACTTTTACTATTAGAATAAAAGGTTATTCGCTTTGCTCAATTTTTTTTATATTAACTTAAGTTTAGGTTAAACCTTTAGAATTATCATACGTTAATCTAAATCCTGTTATAAGCTTTGAGAAGACTTGGTGACATTGATGCATAATTGAAACTGGCTTAAGGGAAAAGTAGCAATCTCCTATAGTTTACAATCAAATTCAATTTTTCAAACATTATGTAGATGAATTCCAGACGACAAACCCTACCTCCGTTGTATGCAGCGCATTGGCTACCTTCGCCACCACCGCGTTGGTAGTTGGGTTCTCCTATACAATAATGCCATTCCCAATTAGTGCCTTCAGTGTGGTTGTCGGGTTTTCCACCCATTACTTTCTAAATGTGACCCATTCTTCAATGTGTTGTTCATGGTAATAAATAAAGGCACTTTTTTATTCAAATAGTTAATTAAATCATTAAAGAATAGGAAAAAACAGATGGAATCTGAAATTGGCGTTAATTAAAAAAATTAAAATGTAATCAGTATAACACAATTACAAATGTAAGTCAAAATAATTATAAATATTAAATTATTATAAACGGAGTGTTCGAGTAACCGCCAGATAAAATCAAATCATTATACAATTTAAATCAGGACTAATTAACGTATTATAAATCTCGAAGTTAACCAAAGCCTCCACTTTTGGGAATTCAACCAACTAAAAACTTGAAACACAAATCTTTTACCCATAATAAATGTTAATATAAAGCAAGGCATAAGTGAAAATGATAAAATGATTTTGGATCACAACTTAGGTACTAAAAATTGTGGGCTTATTTGTATGAAGAAAAAGGATAAAGTGAACCCATGAAAGGGTTCCTAGCAAACTCGGGCTTCTTCTACCCACTCGGTCCAGTCCTATTTCTTTATTTACAGTTTATAAAAAAAATAATCAGTCCAAAAGAAATAAACGTTACATCATTACATGGATTATTTTGGGAACTTTAGAATTTATAGTTACACCCCTAATCAAATTCCTCCAATCATCTATTTTTAGTTTAATTCATTTAATCAATTTATCCGATTTTAGTAAATAAACTATTAAAAATTATATAAAATAATAATTTAATCACCAATTCAATTAGTTCCCATATAAACCAATCTAATCTATCTAATCGGATCGATTCTAATATTTGTTTAATTTAATGAGAAAAAAAGATACGATTTGTATAACAGTGGAAAATATCAAAGGCCTCACCCTAAAATTGATTAATGGTAAAATTTTCCCCAATTACCTAATTAATATTATTCTTTAATGTTATTATTTGTATCGTGTATTTGTTTTTTTTATATATTTTTATTGTATTTTAATAGTGTTTGAAATATTTTTTATATTTAATTTTAAGTTTTTAGGTTGATTTTTTTTGCTATATATGAAATGAAAACAAAATTTATAAAAAAATGGATTTAGTCCAAATTATTTAGCAAAATATACAAAAGTCTTTTTTTTTGTGTGTGTGTAAGCAGGGGCGAAACCAGAAAATTTTTTTAGGAGGGCCAAAATTAAATTGTATACTTTTACAATAGTAAAAATGTAATTTCACGACTTTAATATCTATATCTTTATAATTTTTAAAGGATTAAATCAAAATTTTTTTATCATCTTAAGAGAGTCAAAATATAATTTTATCTTTACTTATTTAAATTTTTATAAATTTTAAAGGTGCATAAATCAAAAAATTTTTCTATTTTAGTTACTGTGTGCAAAGCTTTAGGCTATATATAAAAGATGCTTTGCATGTTCCTCGTGGTGTTCTTAAATCATACGTTTAACATGACACTACTATAAATAATATATTAATTACCATTATTGTAAATAAATAAAATAAATTACTATTATTACAAAAAATACAAAATTTCTTTGTTTGAGTTAAAAGATAAAAAAAATCATCAAAATTATAAAAGAGAAGGGTAAAATGGTTAGAAAATAAGGATTACCCAAGGTTTTTAAAACCGGATCAGTAGTTGAATTCGTTTGTCGGTCTGATCGATCAGTTCGATTCGATTAAATAAATCACTAGAAATTTATAAAAAATTAAAAAAATTAAAAATTTGATTCAATCGATTTTTTGCCCAATTCAACCAATCTGTACCAATTCCCAAGTAAACTAGTTCAATGCCATTCTTTGAGCGGATATCTTAACTATTTCCTAATCCAATTGATCTGACCGATTAGTTCGATTTGTTTCAAACAACCTTGAGATTATCTTAAAATTTTACGTAATCTAATAAAGCGTGGTATTGTAATTACTTTTGAAAGAATATCATGTAAAACTATCAAGTCAAAATCGATTAAGATTTAGCTCAAATAGTATTTGTAGGAGGACATAGATTCAAATAGGCTGAAGCACATTATCCTCCTATTTATGAGTTAAGGAGAGATTATGAATAGTTTTAAGCATTGTCTCAAAAAGAATAAATATAATGAAATTATTTTGAAATGAAATATAATAGTATAATGCGAAAATTTCATAAAAACTTTAAAAATTTTAGATAAATAAAAGGCAATAAATGTTGGGATATTCTCCATAGCCAATAAAACTAAATAATGAAGAGCATATTTTATTTCATTTAATTACAAAATTAGTATAATAAATGAAGCAGTTCATTTAGGTATGGTATCATCTAATGAAAGAATATTCCCACAAATCTTCACATTATTAGGACTTCCTCACAGTTTGGCATTTACAATTATTAATATATCTATCACAAAATCAATTTTCTTTTTTTTTATAGAAAGAATTTAAATATTCTCAAATAAAGCCGTTGATCACTAAAAGGTCAAAGTTGTCCAACTATTTTTTTTATATTATTTTCTCCCTTATTAGGTTCAATTCCACATGTAGTTATTAAATTATGACTAAATTTTCATTTTGGTCACTTAACTAAATAAAGTAATAATTTGATCATTAAATTATTCAAAGATTTTCATTTAAGTCACTAGATTGTTAAAATCAATGTCATATGGCTTTGTTTGTTTGTATTACCTGCATTAATCGAAAGCTTCTTCTTTTTTTTCCCTTTTTTTATAGTTTAGCTTTTGTCATGAAACAATTTTTAGATGTCACAAATCTGCTAATCAAATTTCAAATAGTTTTTTTTCGATCTCCGAAACTGACAATTAGATAGACTTAGATTTAAGGTAAGTTCTATTACTCATCGATGGGTATGATCCATTATATCGACCGTCGAATCGTCACTCAGAACTCACTAGCGAAACTTTTAAAAAAAAATTAATAATCCAATGACTTAAAAAAAACCTTTCGAATAGTTTAGTAAATTAAATAAAAATTTTCAAATAATTCAATGATTAAAACAAAAACTTACTCATACTTTAACAACTAATGATGTAGTTTAACCAAGATAAATTGGGAGTAAAAAAGTACATGGATACAGCCATGGGTTACGTCAAAACTCAAAACAGCACACCATATTCCTTTGTTTCAAACAAAAGGGCCGGTCAGGTCTTTTACTTGTTATTTCGCACGCTAAGCACAAACAACTCCCAACTCCAACAACAGCAATGATCTTCGTTTTCTTTCCCTTCTTCCTTAACTAGCCGCCCTTATCTGTCACTTTTCAGGTTTGGTCTTTCCTGTCTACTTCTTTCTTTTTCGATTCTTCTTTTTTTTTTGAGGTTTTTTTTTAGATGTTTTTGCTGTTGGGTTCTTTTCTTTTCATGATTTGGTGAATTGAGCCGTTTCACTTTATTTTATTGGTCATGGTTTTCTGGGATTTTCAATTTCTCTCCTAGTACTTTTTCCAACTTTGATACTCTTTTTCTTTTGTTCTTTTTCATATATATATATATGTACTTCGTCAACTGGAAGTGACTTCGAATTTGATCACGAAGTTTAAAGCTTTGATTGAATTTTGCAGGGTTTGCTATTATGTTGGAGTTACATGTTTAAAACGCTTTTGGGAGGCTTTAAATGAAAGGGTCAGCTTTGATATCTTATCAGGGTTTCAGGGATCATTGTTGATTCAGTCAACTCAACCGTGAAGACTTAGGTCAAAATTTGCAGTGGCCTTTTAAGAAAGAGAATTGAACGATTAGAAAAATCTCTTGAAGTCGTCTCCTTTGTTAATTTGGAGATGAAAAGAGAAACCCAGTTTGAGTTTTTTTCTTTTTTGTGATTGTTGATATTAGATTTTGTTTATTGGGGTTTTACCTTGGTTACTGTGCATCATTAATACGCTGTATTGAGTATGGGCAACATTGAATGAAGTAATTAAGGTTCCAGGAGTTGATTTTGCTATGTTTCTCTCCTTTGATATTACTTGGATGCAACTAGCAGAATAAGTGATGCTTCATTTGTAGCTTAGATTTTTATGGTGTTTGAGAGTTAACTCATTGAGAATGGCTGCCTCTATGTTTGGTCTACTCTTGTTTATGCAATTATCAACATTCTTTGCCTCTGGGATCGAAGTAAAGTCGAAGATTTGTGGTGGGGATCACATTGCGTACTCGAATTTGTATGGTACTGAATTGTTTTATTTGAACGGCAATCAAGTAGATAAAGTTTTGTTCTGCAAGGTCCTACAGTTGCACTATGCAGATCATTGTGAGTTGGAAGGCTATAGTGGAGCCAATTGTGGTTTGGACGTTTCATTAGGTAACACGCATTGTTTCAGGTTTCTGATTTTGTACTTATGAAGTTTATTACATAATAGAAATAAATTTCTTAGAATCTTTATCAGTAGGAGGAGGCCGAAAATTATTGCAAGAGCCGAAAAAAGAAGATGAGGGACCTGATGATGATCTGAAGGGGAAGAATAATGGAAAATATCCGGCCTCAACAAAAGTAGGGTTAGGAGCAGCAGCTGGAGTGTTGTTAACCTGTGTTTTTATTTGCCCCTGTCTTTACAGGAAAAAGAGAGCAACTGACCACACTGTTCTTTCAAAGGATTCAAATTCGAGTGAGTCTTTACTTATATTACAATTTATAAACAACATAGCAGTGTTGTGAATGATGGTTCTGTTTCTGCAGTTGATTCAGCTCCCCCTTTAGAAATGAGTATTCATTCTCTTCCAGAGAAGGTTCCGGCCAGCCCACTTAGGATACCACCTAGTCCTTCAAGATTCTCAATGTCCCCACAACTCAATAGAATCAGGTCAGTGCATCTCAATATGACCCAGGTAGCCAGAGCTACCCGTAATTTCTCTTCCGCTCTAAAGATAGGCGAAGGAGGGTTTGGAACTGTTTATAAGGCCCAGCTAGATTCTGGCCAGATGGTTGCCATTAAACGAGCAAAAAAGGTAAGTAAATATGCTTACCTATATTTATTTCTACAACATTTCTCCAATCGTTTTCTGTTTTATTAGAAAAAATTGTGTTATATATGGGATGACAAGAGTGAATCATTGCACTGAAGTCAGAATCATTAAATTTACAAAACAGAATGTTCGGATTGTTAACAGATATTAACTGTCTGCATATTAGAGATCCACAGGATTCTCCTATTGGATGTGTTCCTACATAAGAGTGCCACATATAAAAGTAGATGGGGATAAAATATGTTTATTTTCAGATTCCAATGACTTACTCTCTTTTGACATGCATTCTTTAGCATGTTAGTTTAAGACAGAATTGCAGAAGCATCTTAGATTTCATAGTCTAATAATTTGTAGGGAAGATAACAGTGAATCAGTTGACCTACAAGAACACTAACATTGTAAGGCTGACACTAGGAATACAACATAGGTTGTAGAAGAACTGCCAGTTCGATCACTTATTCCTTTGTCAACTTGTAGAGTATGCTAACAGCTAGGACCGGTGGCTATGAACACCAAAGAATGTAAAATGTGCACATTGGACAAAATGTCCTAAAGTTATATGCTTGTAACAAGGTTGAAACTTTCTCACATTCATTGTTTTCTTTTATTATTTAAAAAGGATTCCTAGATATTGACTTGGTAAATCTCTTGGCTATTGGCTGTATGCTGGCTTTATTATTGACAGACTTGAAACTGGCTTAAATATTTAAGATATTTTTTTAGTGCCTGCTTCATGATTTAAAGTTTAAGCCATCCTATTCCTCGGGTCTGCTATTTGGTTGACTGATAAAAGAATATTGTCTAGGAACATTTTGAGAATCTGCAAACTGAGTTCAGCAGTGAAGTTGAACTTCTAGCCAAGATCGATCATAGGAACCTTGTGAAGCTACTTGGTTATGTTGATAAAGGGAATGAACGGCTTATCATTACAGAATATGTACCAAATGGTACTTTAAGAGAACATTTGGATGGTAAGTTATCTGCCCATGATAACTACCAAAGTCTTGGGTCAACAACGATATTGTTAAAGGCTTAAAATATAATATTATGTTGCCATTCCTGGCAGGTCAGCACGGCAAAATCCTGGATTTCAATCAGCGTCTTGAAATTGCTATCGACGTTGCTCATGGCCTTACATACCTCCATGTTTATGCAGGTAAGCAAACACCACCCAACCCAGACTCGTATATTGTCTTTCTATCATGGCCTCACATACTCATATATTTCAGCCTGTGCCTTCTCATAATACCTTTATTTATCATGAACCAGAGAAGCAAATCATTCACCGAGACGTGAAGTCATCCAACATTCTTCTGACAGAAAGCATGAGAGCTAAAGTGGCTGATTTCGGATTTGCAAGAGTTGGCCCAATGGACTCAGACCGAACACATATTTCAACCAAAGTGAAAGGAACAGTTGGTTACCTTGATCCTGAGTACATGAAAACCTATCAACTCACAACCAAGAGTGATGTCTACTCTTTCGGGATTTTACTTATTGAAATTCTCACTGGCCGCCGTCCTGTGGAGCTAAGGAGGCCAGTTGAAGAGCGTGTGACACCTAGATGGGTAAGCTTGTTCTTCCTTCTCTTGTTAAGCTTTTGACTCCATTCCTATCGTCATTACTTCGGCATGGGCAACCAATATCTAATTTATCAATCTTTTTTCTTGGTCAAATACTTTACTTTCATTACGACTCTCATATCTTAATGAAAAAGAAGTAGACCTAAAGTAGAGTCAGGCTAATCCTGCACCTATTGGATGTCACCACTTGAGGTTGACCATACGAACTAAATCCCAAGTTAACAGGCTTTTCGCCTTATGTTTACTAAATAAGATTCTCATAGCCTTTTTGTTTTGAAGGTGTGAGTAAAAGAGAAAAGGAAAAAAAAATGATGGGTAAAGAAGCAAGGTAGTGAAGTTGGCTACCAAGACCCATGATATTGTGTCTGCAAAAACAATAACACAGTGTTTGCTTCTAGTTCCTTTTACACCTGGGAATTCATTCATGGTTTGAATGTGTATATACAGGCATTTAACAAGTATAATGAAGGACATGTAGTGGAATTGGTGGATCCAAGGCTGGAAGTAGTAGATGCAGAGATACTAACGAAGATGTTTGCATTGGCATTTCAATGCGCAGCACCTGTTAGAAATGATCGTCCGGAGATGAAATCTGTGGGAGAACAGTTATGGGCAATTAGGGCTGACTCTGTTAAGACCTCAAGCCGAGGGTAACTCTACATTATCTAAAACTAGTTCTCACCTCACCTCTCCCTTTGGCTCAAATCTTGGTTTTCTTTTTCTTTCTTTTACTGCTACCGTTTGCTGTTGTTCTTTCTTTTGGAGCATACCGTGTAATATCCAAATTTGGTGTTAACCAAAAGCTATTATGCGCTGTTCGATCCTTTTTATAATATCCTCTTTGACTGTGTCAAAAGGAAATATGAAAGAGTATTGCTTATCTTTCATTTTTATTGGCTTAATAATAAGATGCCCCTTAATAGGTTAACAATGTCAAATTTTGTTTGGGCGAATGAATAGCAATAAATGAGTACAAATGAATGCAATGCCTAGAAACCATTACCATATCTGGTCAAAACCCTTCAAGAAAGCTCTTTCGGAAAGCCGTAACTAGCTTATTAATGCATACAAAGAGATTTAACCAAAAGCAAAAATTGTCAAGGTTGGAAGATTCTGACTTGCCTCAACTCCTGCAGTAAATGCAAAATACAAATTTCGTAAGGGTTCAATGTGATTCCTCGCTGGGTTAGTCTTCGCCTGCGAGCTAAATGAGGGTGCTGAATCATAAAGGGAGAGAATCATCGTACAACTCGGTGCAGTTTAAGAGTACAAGACTATATACAAATTTAATTCCAAGAGTAAACCCCATGTGCAACAACTGAATGAGATCCCCCACCTAGAATATTTTCAGTAAAAGGGGGAATTGAAACCTCAATCTTTTCCACCTGCTCCTTACCAACGATGGATGCAAACCTAATATGTGTTCCGGCATGAAATCATGCCTTGTCAATATGCCCACCACTGGTGCTCTCTGCAGTCACAGTATCAGGCATTGAATAATATAATTAGTTAGCAACAGTGAAAATAATATCTAAAATGAAAACAGTGTACATGATAAAAAAGAGGAAGAAATGCAGTCAAATTTTAAGACAAAGAATGAGGAATCAAGTTTAAGGAAAATGAATATGATAGTTTCTTACGCTGGAGATCTTGGGTATGACAAGTAGGTGTCGCAGACCAACTTCACGGAAAAGTATGAGAGCCTTAGCTAGTGACATCGTGTCCACAACTGTGTACGGTGAAGCGTTGGTAAAAGGGTGTAAATCCAGGAACATCTCCATCTCCTCATCTGTCAATTCTATGTCTTCTATCTTGTCAACATTACCTAAGCCCTTCTTTGCAAAATCATCTGATGAGAAATGCCTAAAAGCATCAGCACCTAACTGCACAGGGGTGCACAAGAACGCTTTCTTCTTTAGCAGTGCAATAAGATGAGCACGGAGGATCAAACCATACAAAACTGGGGATTCAGAATGTGGAGACTCATCAATAACTGGAAACCCGTGATGCATTGTGGTTTTGAGGATGTGTACGATATTACCGACCTTCTCAATTCCATGACAGAGCTGAAGCGGGCCAGAGACAACATCAGCAACGGTTAGCTGTCTCATATAAGGTTCAGCATGAGTTTCTAGGTATGGAAAACCTTTTACTTTCATGATAAGGTCATAAACATTGCCATTAAATGCATCCGCTACAGTCTTGGAAACAAGGAGAACCACCATTATTAATGGCAACAGTAATAGATTATTGGTCAATTCCAGAATTATAACACACAAGGAGACTGTCATCCTCATAGATCCACCAAGAAATGAAGCCGCACCAAGTACAGCATAAAGACCATGACTAAGATTTCCCCAAGAACCAATTAACATTCCGATGAAACGCCCATAAGATGCTCCAGTTACTATCACAGGTACAAATAGCCCTGCTGGAGCAACAATCCCGTAGCTAAAAATACTTAGAATGAAGCAGGTGACAAAAAATATGAGCATTGTTGAGAGCTGAAACTCAGAGTCAGTATTCTTGCTAAAAAGATTCCTGATAGCATCATCATTTGTGTTGAAAATGAGGCTTGCAAGATCATTGTAGTGACCAGGGGGGCACTGAAATTTCTTATAGTTACCAGATCGGCCTATCGTGGGACAGTCTTCAGATGCATCTGAGGGGCATGATTGGCAAGATACAAGCCATGGTAATCCAAAAAGCAGACACGATGTAAAAATGGAGATCGTGCAAGCAATAAAAATTTTATAAAAAGTGCCTTTCCTGAGAGGAGAAAAAGAAGGGGAAATAAGCATAGAGAACGACCCAGTAAAGTATATCATGCCAAATACTGGAAACGGTAATTGGTGCAAAAAACACATATCTAAAAATAGAACTTACTCGTTAACGAGGTTGTATACTTTGAGAATCTTAACTAAAAGGAAATTATAGAAACTTCCCAATATGCCCCCAATAACTCCAAGAGCAAGAACAGGAGGTACATCGGCTAGGTGATACGAAACATTTGCTGAATAGACGTCAAACATTATCAAACCCCCTTTACCAAATAGCCCACACTTGCCACTTAAACAAACATCAATTAGGGCTCGAAGTATGATTGCAACCACAGCAGTCGTAAAGAAAGCTCTCCAAAGAAGGGCACTTCTCCACCTGCAGAAAAAACAAGGATATTATCATAAGATGTCAAGTTTTGGAAATTTGATCTTGTCTGAAAGAGACCATGAACACCATGTGCATGATGAATTAAAGGAAGGAAGGTGATTCTCAAAGTAAATTATGTTATATCAACGGCATAGAAGAATCACAATTGGTCTTTCTACCTCAGCAATTTTGAATGAACTAGCTATAGACGGATAGCAAAGAGCTATATTACTCGGCATATTATGGACTATAATGGCCCTATATCTGTTCTGCCTGCCATCTTAGAAATAAACAACATTAATTAAGACAATTTAATCAACCATCGGTGCAGAAAGGAGAATAAATGATTTATGAAAAAACAAATATGGATATGAGAATTTGAAGACTGAACTAAAATCAGAAGGCTGACCTATACTATTGCCTAATACAATTCCGTTTTTGGTCAAACAATAGAAAGGGAAAAAGAAAATGAGACAAGTGTGAAACCTTCAAAATACCAACTAAGAACAGTATGCAGTAACACTCAGTACACTGATGAAAGGATAGTTACTAATATATCAAAATGGTGCTGCAAATGGATGTATCAGTTTATGTACCAAGATGCCATTTCTTCAAGAGCAAACAGCACACCTCCGACCGGGGCACGGAAAGCAGCAGCAATTCCAGCTGCTGATCCACATGTTACAAGATCTCGTCGGTCTCTGTCATTTTTAAAGAAACGAAGCCACTTCCATGTTAAACCATATCTTCTCGACCCACCTTGTCCAAACAATGCTGCAATGCATGAACCAGTATGCACCATGGGCCCTGCCTTTCCGACCAGCAGAGAAGAAGACACTGCAGCAATGCTTCCCACAATCTGCACCATTTCACATGATTATGAATATCAAAAGAAAGAATACGGACCGTTCCTCCTCAATTCACAAAAAGTTAAAAAAAGAAAGAATAAATTCTAGTATAAATATTGAACTTTGAAAGTACAAAATCCTGTAACTCGATAACTAATTAGATATTAACCCAATTTATTAGTGATTTAATACAATTAGAATTAACAAACAAACTAGAATATAGAATTTAGGTAACAAAAGGCAGTTCTTTCTGCATCAAGTTGAACATCACAAAGTATCTTCGATACACTAATAATTCATTGTTTGTAACAAAATTTAGAAACCATTAAAAACAAGATTAAGCAAGTAACTACCTTAACTATTAAAGTTCGTATTGAAAGTATTCCCGGAGCATCTACGCCGTTCAAGTAAGCCTTCACTTCCGGTATACCGGAACCGGCAGCGGCGGGAGAAATAAACGCCGTAATGATGGCGGCAAAGAGAGTTAGAGCCAAATTCGATAGAGAAAACACTAGAAATGCCATCCAGTACCTGCACGAATAAATAAAAATAAAAATTTCTTCAAATTTGTTATTTTTTAAACAGTGAGACAATCATAATAGTGGAGTATATGAATCTCTTGCTGCTAAAGTTTTGCAAATATTTGGTGCAAATTATTTCCAGTTAAAAAAACAGGAAAATAGTAATATATGAAATTCATCAGTAATTATAAAAAAGAAGAACAAAATAAAGGGACCTTTGAGCAAGCATCATGTTAGAAGTGATGACGAACTTAACGCCGGCGATATTCTCAACGGCGAGATTATTGAAGAAACCAGCGAGACTGACGAAACCGCCAAGCAAAAAACAGAGAAGCCATTTCATGAAAATATATTGAAAAATCTGGACCTTTCCACGTGCCCTCCAGTCTTGTTTGAAGAAATCATTCTCCACAATCCTTCAAAAAGAACAACACTGAACCAATTAAAAAAACAAAAATAGAAAGAAAGGAAGTTATGTAAAATGATAGCTTACTCATAATCGAGGCTTTCGATGGGGCAGACGTTGGCGCCAACGATGGCGACCTGAGAGGTGGAATTAATGGATCGCTGCTGGTGAGAGAGTAAAGGAATGGTGAGAGAGTCATGTTCTTGGGTTTGGAACGGTGGCGCATCCTCTGACATGGCCTCACGTGGGGCGGGATTTTGGGGTGGCTGGTCTGGTGGTAGAGCTTGTGTGGAGGCGAAGACCAGTAGAGATAGACAGAGAAGTCAAAGGTTGAATTTCTGTTTGTTTTTGTTTTTGTTTTTTTTTTTTTTTTTGGTTCAGAGACAGTTTGTACCAAATATTTTTCCTATAAAAATGAGAATAGAGAGATAAGAGTTTTTGAGAGAGTCTTAAATCATGAATATAACTCTAGAAAATTTTATATATAAAAATATAAAGTAAATTGCATCATTAGTCACTAAATTATTGGTATGTTTTTATTTTGGTCCTTAATTAGAAAAAGTTACAATTTGATCACTTAACTATTCAAAAGTTTCCATTTAAGTCGCAGAATTATTCAAAAGTTTTTGTTTAAGTCACTAGGTCGTTAAGTTTTTTTTCATACTTTTACTAGCGAGCTCCAAGCGACAATTTGATGATCAGTATGTTGGATCAGTACCCGTTGACGAGTAAAAAAACATACATTATATTCAAGTTGATCTGAGAATCAATGTTGAAGATATGAGAAAAAAGCTATTTGAATTTTGATTCACTAATTCGTAATACCTAAAGTTGTTTTATGAAAATGTTGAATTGTAGAAGAGAAAGGGAAAGAGAGCTGTCGATTGGTGCAAGCAATATGAATTGAGAAAACCATATAATATTGATTTTAATAGTCCAATGACTTAAATGAAAATTTTTGAATAGTTCATTGACCAAATTGTAACTTCTTTTAGTTAAGTGACCAAAATAAGAACTTACCCATAGTTTAGTAGCCTTTTTTTATAGAAGTAATATAAAAAATTAATTAATTACGAAAATAGGTTAAGGAAAAAATATTTACGAAAATGGATTGTTTTCAATAATATTCGCCGGTGTTGATTGACACACCGATGTCACCACTCTTTTTCCCCTTAATCATCACCTAACCATCATATTAAAAAAAAAGAATTTTTTTGTCATCACTGCATTAGGCAACACCAGTATCTATTTTTTGAATTACTCATGAAAAATATAAGTATTCATGAAGAAATATAATATTTTTTAATGGGTGTCACCGGTGTGTCAGGTGACACCGGTGAAAATTTAAAAAAAAATAAGTGAAGCAGAAAAAATTTGAAAAGAAACAATTGAAATAGAAAAAAAACAAAAGGGAGCCTATGAACTATGCTTGTTTCATATGTGATTCTTGTCTTTTTCTCTTATCAGTGCCACCAACAATGGATTGAAAAATTCAGAAAAGGAAAACTAAAAACAATTTCACTTAATTCAACTCGACTTGAAATTCATTTCGCTCGACTCGATTCGAAAAATTTTCAAATCGAGTTAGAATGATAAAATAAAACTCATCAACTCGATTAACTCAAAAAATTTTCACTCAATTTAATTCAATTCAATCCAACACCGACCCCAGAAACATATAAGCTTCATCTTTGTTAGAGCACCTATCCCGTCTAACTTTAATATCATTTCCAACTCTAAGCAACTCCTGACATTCACAAATAATGTTGCTAAACTCAGACCAATCCTCCTCCTTGGAGTATATTGCATTGTAAAGATTTTGTAGCATTAAACCCCAACCTCTTCTATACGACAACATTAAATCAGACGCTTGCCAGGCAGCATCAAAATGGTCACTTCCATTTTCTACCATGACCACTAAGTCCCTTGGAGGTTGTATTATCAAATTATAATGAGTTTGAGTATAAATTAACGTTGTTAGAATTGGACCGAAAATTCATGAATACAATGATATAGGAAAGAAATTGAATTGGTTGATTCAAGTTAGAAACGACCAAAATAATAATTAAATAAAATTTTCTATTTTTAATATATATTATTATTTTTATAAATATTTAATAATTTATTTACTTAAATTGGACTAATTGAACGAATTAAAAATTAATAGTTTAATCAGTCTAACTACCAATCCGGTTATAAAAATATACATTAATGTAGTTAATTAGTCAATTTATGTTATAGTTAAGTTTTTTAATTTAGTATATATTTGTAATAATTAATTTGGATTGAAATTGTTAATATAAACTACTTGAAAAAAAGTAATTTTATTAAATGATATTAATGGTGAAAGCATTAATAAGGTATTCATTCAACTAAAACAACTTAGGCTGAGACCTTCCATAATATTAGGTATAAATTGATAAAATTATATATTTATAAAAAGATTGAGATTTTGAATCCCTATATTTTATTTTTAGGAATCTAATTTAATTTTAATTTTTTATATTTAAAATTTAAGTTTAATTATTAACAGTGTTAAATTTATTTTATTAAATTCAAGTAACAATAAATTTAATAAAAAATTAAAAATGAAAACAATTGTACTTACATTTTCAACTTAAAAATTTAAAATATAAATTTTAAAAATAAAAATATCATAGAAAATGGTGAAATGAATAGTTGGTCCAAGTGGGTGGTGTGCAAATGGGGCAGAGCAGAGGAAAGAGAAAAATCCGCATGCGGCACTGCACCCAACATCCAGAATTGGAAACTTGCCCTTTCTTAATTTCAACCACTTACCCCCTTTACCTTTTGCGTAACAAATGCCTCTTTCATCCCATTCGTTTTAGTTCTTCAATTTAATAAAAAAATTTATTTTAATCATTTATTTAATTACTTAATTACGGTCTCGTTAAGCCTTCAACTTATATTATTTATCAAATCACCATAAAATAAATGAAAATAATAATTTTTATTAACTTTGCTGATGTGGCATACACATTAATTGTCATATGAATACCACATCATCAATTAATTAATTTTTTAAATTTTAAAAATATTAAAATTGTTTAAAAATTATAAAAAATATATATTTTTTAAAGTTAATTAATTACTAATGACATACACGTGAATTGCCATGTAGATGTCAAGTTAGTAGAGTTAACATATGTTAATTTTTCTATTAATTTTAGAGTGAATTAACAAACAATACAAGTTCAAAAGCTAAAAAGAAACGGAAAATTAAATGGAAAAATAAAATGATTCTTTTGTAAAGTTAGAGGGTCAAATAAGGTATTATATTTTTTTCTTTAATAAATAAAGTTTGGGATTAATGTTTTTTTTTTACCTTTTGTTTTGATAAATCATAGAAAATTTCATTGAAAATATTTTTTTAATATTTAATATTTTAAATGTGTTTGATAATCATTTTAATTTTTTAAAAATTTCAACAAAGAAAATGATGAATATTAATGTAAAAAAAAATATTAAGTTATTTTATTTTATTAATAAATTAAAATAAACTATACTTTTAAAAAAATGAGATATTCAAATAACCACATTTATCTTTCATTCAAAACTATCTAAAATGATATAAAATATTATATTAATAAGATTAAAATTAAAAATAAATAATTTTTTAAAAATCAATATTTACTTTTATCAAACAATATAATTATATTCGGTATTTATATTTATGAATTTACCAAACTGTTTTCTAATATAAATTTAAAACTTATAAAATTTAGTCGTAGAAGTTCGATAGTTAATTTTTCCACACTTAAAATTTTCAGTTTATCAAATAAATTATTAGTGATTATTTTTTTAATATAAATGTCTAGAACTATTCATAGTCCTTCCTTGATCCTTAAATAGGAAAATAAATGCACTTTAACACACTCGAATCTATGTCTTCCTATATATAACAATATCGATATTAATTAAATTATAACTTAGTCCTATTTTATTAAATTACAAAAGAATTAGAATATTTATTCATTTCTTTTATGAAAAGATATTAGAATAAGGACACATTTTGATGGAACACGTTTCCGCCCTTTACCGGAAAAAAGAGATAAGAGGATAAAGCTTAAAATTAGGGCAATGGTCACATCGCATTAACCCTGAAAAATTACAATAATGTGAACTGCTGATCTCATGTTACAATGTTTTAATAAAGAAAAAATTTAATATTTAATTCTTAATTTTTATTTGAAAATATTAATTTAATTATTAAAATCATAATTATTTTTTATTAAATTTTGATTTCATTATTTTTATTTGATGTGACATTTGATTTGATTAGTAGAAAATAAATATGTTAAAGTTGATTTTTTTTATAAAAATTACTAACATTAATAATAATTGGACTAAAATTTTTAAATTAAAAAAATAAGAGGATTGAGTTTTAAAATTTTAAAATATAGACTTGTATCTCTAATTTTATAAAAGTATAGAGACTAATAACATATTAATTAATTAAGATTTCTTCTTTAAATTTGGTAAGTGTTGGGTGTTAGCACAAAAACGATTTACAATATAGAGCAACGGAAAATATCGAACATAAATACTTCCATTCATTGCTTGAACCAAATGTCAAAATCTAAATGTTGTGATGTCAATGTCGAGCACGTCAAACCATCGACGAGGACGTCGAATTAAACTGTACAAAAAATTGAAAACCACTAAAGTATTCTAAGCACTCAAAAACTTCAATAGATGGTATATAAATCCTTATCTTTAAAATGTAATTGTTTTTTTGTTTGTTTGTTTTTGGTGCTTAAGGACCTTAAACTAATTGGTATTTATAGTAGTAGTTCCTATAACACCCCTAACCCGTATTGTAACACCCCTAACCCGAATCTATCGCCGGAAGAGGGTTACGGAGCATTACCAAAATTTATAAATTAATTTTCAGACATTTCATTTCATCTAACATTCATATTTGAAACCAACCAAAATCAAAATATTAATGAGCCAACATTGGCTAAATTAACTTATACATGCCATTATAACTAGAATCAAATCATCCAAAATTACCGATAAAACCAATAGATAGTGTGATATATCTCCGACAAGTTTCCAATCCAATCGAGCTTCCGAGAATCTGTAGGGTAAATAAAAAAACAAATACGTAAGCAATGAATGCTTAGTAAGCTCATGTAGTCTTTAATCATATTAGTTCTTTTAAAATATTAAATCTATACATATCAAGGATAACCCAATATTAATACCACAATACCCATGAAGCTATATTCATCAACTTACAAGGTGAATAATCTACAGTATCACTTAAACATATTATTCCAAGCTTAGTTGGATTTTATATAACTTTAACTCTTGATAACTTCTTTATTTTCATTTGCATTTCTTTACTTTCCACGCTTGTTCCATATACATGTGACACAAGTCATAAACATATCATTCAACCATGGTCACAAGCTAGTGCATTTACCCAAAGCCTTTCCCGAACTGATCACATGATAAGTCATTTCATAAGAAAATTGCTTAATTTAAACTTTAATACTTTTTCATGAGCAGTAGCATATTTTCACTTAAACATTTAACAATTCAATGCATCATATAAATAATTATATTACCATTCAAGACAACTCCCGATATTTTACCTTTTGAAGAACAACTTACGGATATGAGTACATTGTTTTCAGAAGCCCGAAGGCAGAACTTAAGCTCATGAGAGCTAAATAGATAGTAAACACGAAAGTCCGCAACAAATGCTGAACCTCGGTTTACTTGGGTAATTTACCGTCAGTTCATCCTTTGTCACAAAACGATTGTACTCAATCCCGCGTTCAATCCAAACTGGGTATTAAATTCGATAATATATTTCCAATAATAATTCAATTCCATGTTTTCTATTACCCTTATTATTTTTTATATTTATCCCGTTGAATTTCTCGAAAATTTCGATGGATTTTCAGAGGTACACTTTTAGTGTACAAATCCGGGTCCGTCAATTCATATTCATGTGAGCACATTTCCATTTCAGAGAGCACACTCCCGCGAACCTTATCCTTACAGCGGGATTACCAGTCCAGGCTAAATCCCCTGTAATATAAACTCATAGAGTATTGTCGGGATTACCAGTTCAGGCTAAATCCCCTGCAATGACAATTACTCTAATGAGCTTGGATCTGAATTACCAGTCCAGGCTAAATTCAGACCCTAATTAGGATTACCCGTCCGGGCTAAATCTATTTTCCACATATTCTTCGGGAGGGCTATATCAGGATAGGATCACCCGTCCGGGCTAGATCCTTTTTACCGTCAATTCCTTTTTAGAGATCCATCGAATTTTTCTTCCATTCAACTGGGATTTCTTCCCCTTTTTATCAAATATATCAATGTTTCATTAATTTTCATACAACGAACATTCAAATCATATTCACATCAATAACATACATTTCAAGCATTTAAGAATATAATTCAAGTTACACGAACTTACTAGGCTAAATTGCAGAAATACCAAAATTCAGGGACATTTTGGTAATTTTTCATTTTCCTCGAATTTCCACCCAATCTTGATCTAAATTAATATTTCATTCAATTTATTAATTTAAATAATAAAATAATTCATTTCATGCAATTTGGTCATTTTTGACATTTTTATAAAATTACCCTTAAAATTTTACTTTTATTCAATTTAGTCCTTGAACCTAAAACATGTAAATTAGCTATTTTAAAATAAACTCATATTATCTGAATATTCACATATATTTTTCCTCCTCCTCCACTTCATTCCACATCCTTGATATATACATAATACCACTATTTACTTGTTTACTCATAACAAGCTGTTCACTTGAGTCGTAGTCACTAAATTAATTATATCTTAAGCTACAGAACTCCGAATTGAGATCCATAAATTTTATCTGAAACTAGACTCGTATATCATATTTCCATAAAATTTTCAGAATTTTTGGTTTATCCAATAAATACAGTTAATTCTTTAAAGTCATCCCTATTCTACTGTCTGACAGTTTTGACCCTTCTTCACTAAAAATTAATTATCTCACCGTAGGGATTCGGATGATGTTCCTGTTTGTTTCTATTAAAAATAGACTCATTAAGGATTTTAATCATCTAAATTTTAACCCCTAATTATTTTTCTCCAAATTTTAATGATTTTCCAAAGTCAGAACAGGGGAACCTGAATTCATTCTGACATTGTCTCACAAAATTCATTAACCTACTGCTGCTTTCCAAAACTGTTTTAGTGCAAGATGTTGATTACTAAGTTTATAACTCCCTTATTCCCTTTCTCTATAATATTTCCCATCACTTTTACTTATTTCCCTTCACTAATATATCAAGAACATAAGACCTTATATAAGAAAACTCTACTATAACATCATTTCCATGCTTTTTCAATAATATCAAACTTAAAAATATATTAAAATCTTGATGTTCTTACCTTGTCATATTGATTTCAATCTTTAACTTGATTTTCTCTCTCCTCTAGCTTCTATTTCTTGAATCTAACTTGAAATTTTAGCTCCCCATAGTCTCCTTGTTATCTTTATCTCTTGAGGGATATGGAAATTCTTTTGATTTCTAGGTGAAAATGATAAATTTTTGGTAGAATGACCAAATTATAAAAAAAGCAAAACTTTCTTTCTTCTCTTCTCTTCTAACGTGAAATGCATGGAAAGATGTGGGTTGGATGATTCTTCATCTTCCTTTTCTTATATATACTAAATCAAATACTAATAAAATAATAAATATCATTTAAAAATCAAATTAAAATATTAATAAATTAATATTTATTTAATTAATTAATCTAAAATATCTCCAACATCATCATTATCTTCTAGATTTCTCTCTCTTCTAATTGACCATTTTGCCCTTTATGATCTTTTAAAATTCCATCATTAGTCATCACTTAATTTGGTAAAATTGTGATTTAGTCCCTCAAAATTCTTCACCTTTTTCAATTTGGTCCTAATCTATCCATTTTCCTTAGTTTCTAGATCATTCCACCCTTAAAATATTTACACCATTGGTCCTTCAATTTTTTTCATATTTACACTTTAACCCCTCAAACTTTGAGTATTTACTCTTGGGCAACAAAACATTTCTCACTTTTGCTATTTAATCCTTTCTTGAACTCATATGTCATAATATACTTCCCAATGTTGACATAGCTCCAAAATTTCCCCTTTTTGTCGCATTATTTCCTTATTTTATTATATCAAAGATAATATCTTACAGTAAATTTTTTTTTGGGGTATTACACGTATCTATCGTCGAAACAGGGTTACAGAGCATTACTAGGGTTTACAAATCATTCAGACAAAAATTTAAAACGTTTCATTACATATCAATATTCATAATAAAACCAATTAAAATCATATATATTGTCCCTTAAACGAGCCCTCAAGGCCCGAAATACATATTAGAAATAAGTGAGAACCAAATCGGAAACTCAGAGAATTTTTTAGAAATATTTAAAATTTTCAACACTGTAGGGGTCACACAGCCGTGTGGCTAGGTCGTGTGACTCACACGATCAGAAGACACGCCCGTGTCTCAGGCCATGTGGGCATTCGAAATAGGGACACACGGTTGTATCCCAGCCCGTGTCCATGCTCGTGTAACTCTTTGACTTGAGTCACACGACCAAGTCACATGCCCGTGTCCCAGGCCGTGTGAATATACTGACTTGCACTATTTAAAAGATACAGGGGACACGCAGCCGTGTCACCTGGCCATATGTTATACACGGTTGAGACACACATCCATGTCTCAGCCTGTCTCAGCCCGTGTAGATGGAAATAGGCCAATTTACAAGCCATATATCACACTCAATTTGGTGTCAACCTACAATCAACATTATGCATATCAACAAGCCATAATTAGGCATCCAAGACAAGCCAAAATAAGGGACTAATCTCAACAAATTACATATAGGCCAACATTAAACAAAATTCTTATACATGTCATTATAACTAAACTTAAAACATCCGAAAGTGCCGATAGAATTGATGGATAGTGTGATATAACTCCGACAAGCTTTCAACCCAATCGAGCTTCCGAAAATCTAAAAGTAAAGGAAAACAACTACGTAAGCAATGAATGCTTAGTAAACTCGTATGAACTTTAATCATATCAATTCATTTCAAATATGAAATTTATACATATCATCCCTAGCATAGTAGGATTTTAAATAACTTTAAACCTTACCACACTTTCATGATCTCGAGCATATTTTCATTTGAACACTTACCATTTCAATACAACTTATAACTAAACATATTACCATTCAACCAATAGCTTGGCATTTGCCTAAGCATCAAACAACAACACTTGTTAGCATACTTGAACATATTTCGTATAAATTCAACATCGATAATCTTATTATCTCAACATGTCACACTTAAGCTTATTACTCGTCTCAACTTACATAATTTCCATGAATCAACATATCAAAGATATTCGTATATGTTCATGTCATGACACATCATTCTCTTATCGTTTCTTCATATACATATATCATTATATATCAATATATCATGTACCATCATTTCCATGTATTTCATGTATATACCTGTATTAGTTTGTATCAAACTCATATCGTCTTGTAACAGAACATTGCCCGTTGAACCATTTAGAATATCATTGGATAACTTTCAAATTCATTAAATAAATCACTTTAAAAAGACTTTCCCAAATCGAAGAACGACTTACAGATAAGAGTACATCATTAACAGAAGCTCATAAGAGCTGGTCCTCCCGAACACGCCAATAGAAGCTCATGAGAGCTGATCCACCCAAATCACTCCAAACAGAAAGTAAAACACGAGAGTTCACAACAAATGTTGAACCATAATTTACTTGGGTAATATGCCAGTGTCTCCCTCCAATACCACCATACACCAATTTATGAATGTACTCAAATCCCGCGTTCAATCCAAACTGAATATTAAATTCGATAATATATTTCCAACAATAATTTAATTCCAACAATAGAACATATATATATAATACCAATCAACAATTAACATTCACTTTAATCAAAATTATACAGAATACAGTTCATAAAAACTTACCTGGTTAAATTGCACAAATACCAAGATTCATGGGCATTTTGGTAATTTTACATTTTCCTCGATTTTCCACTCGATCTTGATCTAAATTAATAATTTCATTTTATATATTAATTTAGACAATAAAACAATTCATTTCATGCAATTTGGTCATTTTTGACATTATTACAAAATTTCCCTTAAAGTTTTACTTTTCTTCAATTTCGTCCCTAAGCCCAAAACATGCAAATTAATAATTTTTAATACAAACCCAAGCTAGCCAAATGTTCATGATAATAAAAACGTCCCATTTATGCAATAATTTCACAATAAACCCTTGTATTTTTAACCTTTTCACAATTTAATCCTAAAATCAATATTTTACAAAAATCACTTTATAAAATCATCATACAACATAATAAAAGCTCTAAATCCATGTTATTCATCAAAAAAATCTAATATTTATCAATTAAAACTTCTAAACTTTTTAATAAAATCAAAAATTAAGGTAAGGTTTCGTTGGACCTGATTGTAACAATCTCAAAAACATAAAAATTATAAAAAAACAGGTAAAAATTGAACTCACATGAAGAAGAATTTGAAGAACCAGCTTAAAACTTTCTATCCTATGGAAGTTTAGACCGAAACAAGAAGAAATGTCTAGAAAAATTTCAATTTCCAATTTGTTTCACTTTATTTTCAATTAAATTACAATTTTACCATTGAATGGCTTTATTTTATTTTATTTTTCTATTATGTCACCTCATCCATTAAATTTAGATACAATTATTACTTAGGTCCTTCTTTATTTATTAATTAAGCCATTTAATCACCTAATTATTATATTGAACAAGTTTTACACTTTTTCAATTTAGTCCTTTTTCATTAGTTGACTATCGAAACATTAAAATTTTTCAACGAAACTTTACTACCATCTTAATGACATTCCATAAATATTTATAAAAATATTTACAGCTTGGTTTATAAAAATGAAGTCCCGATACCTCACTTTCTAAAACCAACCTAATAAATCATTATAAAATACAAATTACTAATTCAAAAACTTTTTTAAAATCATATTTCACTCGTAAATATTAAATAAAAATATTTACGAACTTGCTTACCGAATTTAGTGACCTCGAACCACTATTTTCTACACCACTAAAAAGTAAGACTATTACAGTTCCCATAAAAAAAACCACCAAATATATATCCCACTATCACATATACAAAGATAATTCCCACAAACAATCATGTAACATGAAAGTGAGTGCAAGGGGAAATGTGAGAATGACCCCACAAACTACAGCGGTTCCAACCAACATTGAGTTCTACCCTTACATCTAGAATTCATAATAAAACCTAAATAACATGAAATGTAGTAATCACTTACATATAATGATGTTCTTATTGGATTTCTCTTTATCAAAATTAAAATAATCACTTGCACATATATTTGATATGCATGCTGGGTGTATACTTATTCAAAATTAAGTTTTTTCAGGAATATGATTTTATAAATTTAAAAAAGTATGAAAATGATCTAATTTTAAAATTAATTATGGAAATGATTTTATTTTTATAGTAGCGTTGGATGTCGTCACTTTTTCAGGTGGCATTATCTTAAAAATCCCCCCAATCATGCTTTAATCATTACAAAAAAAAGAACATAGTGACACTTAAAAAATTGGCGACACCAAACTGAAGCGTGCAGGGGAAAAATGTTCAGGGACCTGATGAAGTAATTATTCTTTTTAGATTGACTAAAAAAAAGTGTCGCGTGAACGTATGGCGACACCAAATTAAACTTTTGGTCTATTTGCATGTTAGGTCTGTCCCTTTTTAAAATTAAATTTAAATAACCTTTAAAAGATATAAGAATAACAAAAATAAACCATTTTCTTTTTTATTTTTTTAAACAACAAAATTAAATATATATATATATATAATTATTATTTAAATTATCCAAATACATTCCTCAAAAAATTTCCTCAATTTTATCTAAATTTAAACAATTTCAATTCATTCCCTAATATATTTGAATTTAGATAGAGAAATTTTTTTGAGAGATATATTGGATAATTTAAATAAGGATTTTATATAGTTTTTTAAGTTTAGGGTTTAAAAAATAAAAGAACTAAGAAGGGTTTATTTTTATTATTCTTATATATTTTAAAAGCTATTTAAATTTAATTTTAAAATGGGACAGACTTAACATGCCCAAAAGTTTAATTTGGTTTCACCATACTCTCATACGACACTCTTTTTTTAGCCAATCTAAAAAGGATAATTACTTCATCGGGTCCCTGAACGTTTTGCCCCTGCATGCTTCAATCCAATGCTACCAATTTGTTAGGTGACACCAAAAAGTTAATTTTTTTATAATAATTAAAGTATTATTGGGGGACTTTGGTGATGCCATCTGAAAAAGTAGCAACACGCAATACTATTATGAAAATCAAGTTATTCTCTTAATCTTAAAATTATTATAAAATAAAGAGAGATGGGGGGAATAAATAACAAAGAAAATATGAAAGTAACAAAGAATGTACTTAATTGATCAAAATGGGTGGTTACAATGCTTCATCAAAGTTTCTATTTATAGGCATAAGAAGTATAAAAGAAGTAGAGATCTAATTCTAATAACTATGAATTTAAAGTATACCAAAACTTTATCTTGATCATGATAGACATCCACTTAATAAGATATTCATAACACTTCCCATTGGATGTCCATTGGTAGATAATGCGCCTCATTAAAACCTTATTAGGAAAAACCCTGTGGGATAAAAACCTAATCGGGGAAAAAGAGTACACAATCTATAATACGCATAATATGTTGCCTCATTAAAAACCTTACCAGGAAAACCCAATGGGACAAAACCTCAGTTAGGGGAAAAAGAGTACAACGCGTATTTAGTCCCCCTCATGAAAACATCACATACTTTCTCATATTCTACATATTCAATCTTGAATACTAGTTTTTCAAATGACAATTTGAATGTATTTGCTAAGCATTTATATTACCATTCTTTTAAAAGTCATAAGTGAGGGAAATTTGAGGAAATATATTTTGATCTCTTCAGGAGATTCAACAATAATCATAATAAACTTTAATCATGGTTCTTATATAAAAACACAAATAGATACTTTGGATCATTTTATAATCCTCCTTCAACTACTCAAATTTGCCACATATGTTTAAATTATTTCAATTCATATAAATGAATAATTTCCCGAGAATTTTAATATGCTTCTAGTATTCTAAATCCTTCAAGGATTTTAATATAAACTTTACTATATAATGATTTATAAAGGTTGTAACAACAACCATTAGACGTAAGTTAAATCTTTTATGAATTGTCAATTTATTAATATATTTAAAGGTTATTGCATCCACCACAAAAGAATATTATATCTTTTCATAACCAATACCAGTACTTAGCGAAAAACTTTATATTTTTATTCCGCTTTTGCAAAATTATTTCATTTGCACCCTCATTGGCTTTATACCTTTAGATATTCGGACTACTGGTCCAAAAACTCCATGAATTTAATTGTACTTGAGTTGCGTCTTTCTATTTTGTTCAATTTATTCCATATCTATATTTCTCAATAGATTTATTCAAGATCCTCCTTTTATTTCATTATTTCAATAATAATATTGCATGCAAAATCATTGTCGACCACTTTTATTATTCGGTTCTATATTTTCTCGAATTGACATAACTTATTGAGATCTCTTATTTTCATTATTTTAAAATTCAGTTTTAGGTACCCGAATCTCTTCTAAAGTTTTACTTATTAATTATGTCTTTGGTCTCTTTTGGAGCACTCGCCTCCACTATATGACCATCTAGAATAATTTTCATCTTTGGAACCGATCAATTAATTATTTATTCTAACTGATTGTCCTACTGGGACTTTGATTCAAATTAAAATGTTAGATGGTATATAACACTTGATTATTCTCATTAAGGTTGTAAATACATCTAACAGGTAACTTGTAACGAGTTATCCTTATTGAATTTCTGGTTCAATTACTCTCCCCTAACTCATTACAAGTTATTGTTTATCTTCCCCTAATGTTGGGAAAATTGACAACTCATGTCACAATTAAATCTCGAATTAATTGCTCAAAAATATTATAAGGAGACTCATATAAATATACATTTCCAATCTTTTATTATGACTTGTGCGTTGTGGTAGAGCAGTTGGAACATATATCGCACATCCAAAAATTGTAAGATGAGAAATATTTGGCTCTAGACCAAAAATCAATTGCAATAGGGAGTATTTATAATTTATTGGCTTGATGCGTACAACATGTAAATTAATACAACCATGGATCTCATGCTGAAATAGAAAGTTTTATTCTCATAAGTAATGATTTAGCTATTAGTTGGAGACATTTGATAAACAATTCAGCTAAATCATTTTGTGTGTGAACATGAGTTACAGGATGTTCAACTTTTATCCCAATTGACATGCAATAATCATTGAAAACTTGGGATATAAATCCACCAATAGTAGCAAGATGAATTGTTTTAATTGCATAATCTAAAATTAATCATTTAAATAAGTAATCTCGCAAACGACAGGTGCAAGTTGATAACGCATGTTATTATTTTGTAGATGCATCTACCAAAATCATATAATATCAAAACCACCACATATTCATTTTAGAAATGCAAGGCATTAAATCTCAACTTTAGCTAGTGAGTTTTTAAGAACCAATTTTTATTGAGAACAAGCAACAAATGATAATTCTTTAAATTAAAAAATCTTCTAGTTATTTAATAGATGTCCATATGAATTCTCAATTAATTTTCGCATCATATACGATCTAGGATAGTCTAACTGGTCACACCAAGTAGTAAATGCATTTGTATTAGTAAACTTCTGGTTTACTTTAACATGTGTTTCAATTGTACTAAATTGTAACAAATTGATAATTTTATTATCATTCCTTTTAATTTGTATCTGCATATAAGTACTGTTGTGACATTTACTACTGAAAATGTTTAAATCAATGTGAAGTCTATAATGCCACCAAGTCAATAAATATAATTTCCAAATAATTATATGTAGTATTCGCTTCAGGGAATATGCCAAAATCTTCAAATGCCCAAAAATCTATTAATAACAAACTTTGAGAGTGGATCTTATTTTCCATGTGTATAACTGGTATATAACCAATGAATTTTCATACATAAGTTTTCTCTCTTGTAAGTTCTCATCAGTAATATTTTACCTCGTAATTTTAATTGAGAACTTATTCTAAATACTGTAGAGTTATACTCACAATTTTTAAAAATACTGGCAACTTTAGGTGCATTCAACCATAATAAGCTTTAGATAGAATTATCATATTCTACTGCTCATGAGTAGATCTTTCACAGTCAAATATTTTGCTTTCAACCCTTTTATAGGGATGATGACAAAAGAATATCATAAAGATTATAAATTAATAACTCAATCCTCTTTTTTTATTCATATAAAATATAATATTTTCCTCATTCAAAATCTTAATATGAGATCCATTACAAATAACTTTTAAAAGTAATGCATTAACCATCACAAATTTTGTGCTTTTTAGATAGTGATATATTAGCTCTTCTGGAGCTTTCAACTAATTTTGTATTATCAAATATTGGAATAATATTTTTTTGTTTCAGTGCCAAATAAGGTAAATATTTTCTATTTGTAATGATAGAATTCATTACTACATTTTCATATCATTCCTCAAAGAATATTAACAGAAACAAAATATTTGGGTATACGCCACATATGTGGCCAATGATCTTTCATATCACATTGATAACATTAGTTATCTTTACCCTTTGAAAAGTTATCTTGAGAACTCTCATTGATCTCTTATTTATTACTATATTCTCACTTTTAGTGGTCCATGAATATATTTTTTATTTTCTTTGTGTTTACATTCACTTCGGGAAATGCAACAAATCTAGTAAGACGGGCTTATAAACATCCCAATAGATTCTTTATTTCATAATCACCATCGCAAACATGCGTAAGATTTCAAATCAAAATCTATCTATGCATGTTGTCATGATTAGTCTCCAATTATAATAAACAATAAATAAAACATAGTTAAATATACTTAAAGATTTTTAACATCATCGCCATCACTAGAAGGTATGAGATAGTTCGAAAATATTCTTGATTTCATATAGATAACGGTACCAAATCATTCACCATCCTTAAGAACAAAAAATAAAATAAGTTAATCAAAATAATGATAACATATAATAAAAGAAGAATGAAAAATAATAATCAGATATGAAACATTAAATAAAAGAAACTTCCTGTAAAAATTTTGCATCTTGCCGTCAAAGAAATTGAAAACCATGAAGGATAAATTTGATCGTCGATAAAAGGAACTATCACTTTGAGCAAGATCGTGCTGATAATATGTTATAAAATAAAGAGAGATATGAAGATTAAAGAACAAATAAAATATGAAAGCAACAAAGAATATACTTTATTAAATACTTAATCAGAGTCTCTGTTTATAGGCATAAGAAGTATAAAATAAGTAGAGATCTAATTCTAATAACTATTAGAATTTAAAATATACCAAAACTTTATCTTGATCATGATGACATCCACTTAATAAGATATTCATAATAGAAATTAGATATTTTCATAATTTTTTAAAGTGAGAATTCTTAAAAAATCCTCAAAATTAGAGGGTTGTAGCTATGGATCCACGTGGACGGAGCCATCCCTTTATTTATAGATTCGGGTAAATCACTCAAAGTAGATGACAAATCATCTTTAAATAATCAAAACAAACCCCTTTTTAAAAATTCAATTGCAATTGGATCTGAAAAAGTAATTACAAAAATTCTTTAGGTTAATTATTAATTAATTAATTAATTAAATTGTAGAATAAAAATTTAAGATTATAATTTACTTAAAGTTTTTATACTCTTTGTATATTTGATGTACAAGCCCAATAATGCCTGGGCCCAAACCCAATAAACTAAACCTAAGCCCAATACAGACCCCAGCCCAAAAACGTTAAAATTTCAGAAAACCCTAGGCAGTAGCAGCAAGTAGCCGCCGCAGTCTCCAGTCGCCGCAAGTTTCGGCCTCCACGCGTGCCGTTTCTCCGCTAACACTGCTCCTCAAGCACGTACCTACAACAAGCGAAAGAGAAGAGCAAAAAAATCGGGCCAACAAACAACCGAATAGATTTGTTTGGATTTATTTTCTTTCCCATTTTCGGCTATAAAAGAGCCGATTAAAATTTGTAAATGGGGGGGAAAAGAGAGGGAAGAATACAGAGAAATACAGATCAAATTTGGTTTTTTTTCGAAGGTGTTTTTTTGCTTTACTTCGTAGAGTTCATTGTTTTTTTTTGTTTATATATATTTTATTTTCTTTTATTTCCAATTTATTTTTCCTAAAACAGCAAAGAAAAGAAGAAAAACTTACCTTTCGTCGAAGTCGCCGTGCCACCGCCATCTCCGTTGCAATCGGAGCTTTGGTGAAGGCTTAGGGCTGAACGGTGGCGGCGGCAGAGAGAATAAGAAAACCCTAGTTGGGGTTAATTTGTCTTCAAAGAAAAAGAAAGCAAAGTTTTTTTTTTTTTAAAAAAGGAAAAACCTTGTTTTTATTAAAACTACCGAACGACGCCGTTTTAAATGGCCAGACCCGCGCGGTGACCCGACCCGGAGGGAAGGATCCGCGCGTTCTGGCCTTAAAGGGTAAATTTGCGCTATTGGTCCCTTCAATTTGTGAGGCACTTCAATCAAGCCCATTTTGTTATTTTTTTAAATTTAGCCGCATATTTTAATTTTTTTTCGATTTAATCCCGTGCTGCGCAGCGTTTAGGAGGGCGGGATTAATTTCCCTTTTGGTCCTCCATTGTTTCCTGCGCATTCAAGATTGGTTCTTTTCTAATTTATTTCAAATTTGCCCCTATTTTTTTGTCTTTTGTTCAAATTAATCTATTTTTTTTAGAATTTTTTTATTTTTTTTTGTAATTTGTTTTTTAAATTATTATTATTATTTATTATTATCATTATTATTATATTAAATATTATCATTATTACTATTACTATCTCTACATTCATCCACATGCATTGACTTTATATAATATATATATGCATTTTTTTATATATAGTATACACGCATTGTTTTTTTATATAATATATATGTATATGCATTTTTTTACAGTACACGTCTACCTATATATTTTATACACATGTTTTTATTTTTCTCTTTTATTTCCTAACTTCTATATATTTATATATACTTTTATATTTTAGTTTCAATTTTTTTTTACTTTGGTAAATATGTATACTTATGTTTTTATATATTATTCTTCATAATTTTTTTACAAATATATATATACATTTTTTTGAATTATTATAAACATTTTTTTATTATTCTATATATTCCGTTATTTATATACATATTGTACATATATAGGTATTTAAATATATACATATACATATTTACACTATTTTCCAATACATACATACTTATACATTTTTTTATTTTGTAAATATATACACATATACATATTTTTGTATTTTATCCTTCTTCACGATTTTCAAATACATAAACATGCATTTTTTAGTTTTTTTTATTGATATATTCCATTCAATCTTTTTAAGTATCCTTGTACATGTGTGTCAAATATACGCATGCACGTATTTGTGAATTTACTTGTATATTGTACTTGTATATATATTTTGTAAATACATACTCATATATGTTTTATATTAAAGTATTTGTATCATATTGTACATTAATTTTTTTAACATACCCTTTTTGAAAATATAGTTCGGTTTTAACCATACATCAAAGTTATTTTCTTGATTCAAAGGTTTTTTTTGAATAAAAGCAATATTCGAAGTTTGGGATTTTCGAGGGAAATTGAGCCCTAACGTATTGGGTTCCGATTTTTTTTGTAAGCTTAAATTACCGAGAATATTCTTTATTCAAAATGCATGGGTATAAAAATCATTTTTGGGAACTTAACTTGTTGTGCCCTAACATATTGGGTGTGTCATGTTACTTTCTCAAAATGAAGATTTTCACATAAAATAAAGTGATATTCAAAGTTCGGGGATTATGAGGAATTGTACCCTAACGTATTGGGACTCGATTTCTTTACATGACTTGAACAATTGATTATACTTTTTCAAATTCCATCATTTGAGTTGATTTCAATTTTTTTAAAAAACCTTCGACACTAAGACATTAAATAATCAATTTGGTACCAATTTTGGGTGTTACGAGGGTGATAACCCTTCCTCGTGCGTAACTGACTCCCGAACTCATTTTCTCAAAATTCGTAGACCAAAATAAGGTGAGCCGATCACACCTTAATAAAGGATCGGTGGCGACTCCAACTTTATTTTTAAAGTCGACAACTAAATTTGTGTTTTCAAAAAACGGTTTCAACATTTGAGATTTAATTTTTATATTTTTATTTTTAAAAATTTAACATTTTACTTTTCGGACAAAAAAATTCAAATTTATTTGTTAAAACTGTTAATTTTTTTGTTAATTTGCTGGTGTAAAATTTTGAAAAAAAAAAGATCTTTGAGTATCCATGTAACAAAAAGTTAACATTGTAACGTACTTGAATTTAATAGAAAAAATTAATGGTATTAACAATTCTTAAAAATTCACATCGTTATTTTAATTAGAATAAAGTATTTAGACTAATTAATTGAGATACCAAATTATGTAAAAACAAAAGTATATAGGTTAAATTTAAAATTTAAGTGAAATATAAGGATGAACTTAAAATTTAACCAAAAGTAGAAAAATTGGAATTAAAATTTACCCATTATGCTTAGTCAAAAGAAACTAAACGCCTTCCATATTTATATAGTAGCATAGATTAGCCTTACGGAATGTTTGTACAATGTCTCGGACTCCTAAATTCGTTGAAGATAAAAAATCATTAAATTAAAGACAAAATGAATGGCGCCCGGCGGTATTAGTGTAGTACGAACCGGTATTAAGATGGGGGAGTGGCTCACAATCTCCCGGGCATGTTCTGTAGAGCTCCCTTTTGCCTTTAGCTCTTCTGTGGACTGAGGTTATTATTTTGGGCTAATTCAACATTAGGGTGGGTCATCAATAGATTCACCAAAATTAGACTCCAATGGCTGCGCAACAACTCAAGGCCTTTCAACGACACTCCAATAAACAAACTTTGTCATTAAAAAGCAGGAGGAAAAAGTTTTTTTTTGGAGGTTTTTGTATAAGTGTATTTTGTTCTCTATTTAAAAAATAGGTAAGTTAGATTCTGTATATTAAATTAAAGGGCAAACTGATCATTTTTTATTTAATGTATAGGAATTAATTTGCCTATTTTTTGAGTAAAGGTGACAAAATGCAATCTAACTATAAGTACAGTAATGTCCATGATACTTTTACTGAAAGAAATTTTAGGGTGTGTTTATTTAGGTGAAAAAGTGAAAGGATGGAAGGAAGGAGTGGAAAAGCGGAAAAAATAAATTTGACGTATGCTTAGTAAGGGAAAAAAGGTGGAGGAAAGAAAATAGAAGAGATGATTATTTTCTATTTTAATGAATAAAAATTAATTATTCCAAATTAAAATGATGGAAGTGAAAATAATAAAAATGTGTATATTTCTTATTAAGTACACCTATTAAAAGAAAAATAATGTTTTTCATCCTTCTAATTTTCTACCCATTCGATTTTCTGTCTTTCCATTTTCTTTCTACCCTACCAAACAAAGCATTAGTTTTGATCCACTTCCTGCAAAGGGTCTACCTGACTCTTGTTTCCCATCCATGGATTGCCCTACACCTGCAATAACAGCATTAGTTTCACTCCACGTTTCACGTCATTCAAATGTAATGTAAATAATATAAATAAAATATGATATAATATGAAATACAATAATAAAATACGTTTGAACAAAAAAAAATACTATAATAAAATACAAAAAAAAAGAAAATAATGTAAAACATGTTTTAGTAGAGTGATGGTTAATGGTTAATTTTTTTGTTCCTTTGATCTTGAAAAAGGGTTGAAGCGAATCTCTGATAAAATGATCGACTCATTAGTAGAGCCTAACTTAAACTCGAGTTAGGGTATCGTTTGGATATAACTCAATGTGTCTGTCTTTGGGTTGGTTTGCTTGGAAAGTTGAAAAAATTAATGAGATTGGATAAGATGTGATGGTTGTGCTTAATGGCATCGTGGCATTATTTTTCATGACACGAGGATGTCAGTAGGAATGTAATTTTGGGACGATTGGGCGTTATTTTTTAGGCGAAGAAAAAGTCTTTATCCTTAAGAATGAACATAATGAGATTAACGATTACTTCACAACTATTTTGAGATATAAAATAACGTCATTAAAGGATACGATTCTTGACTTTTGACGTGGGGTTGCTTTATATGTCGAATATTAAAATATATTTGTATGAAAATATTAAAAAACAAAATAGAGGACAATAAAAAATTATAATCATCACCCATAACTGGTTTTTAAAAATAAACTTACGTATTTATACTATAAAGATCCCTATTAAGTTCGATGTCACTTAGAAACATTTTGAAGTTTAAAAATTATACCTTGAAACAAGATTTGATCTCCCCTTTGTGGAATTAAGATTACATGAGAATTTCTTGCAGAATTATCAGCTTCTAAATTCATTTAGAATTATTACAGAATTTTTGAAATCTGCATTTTTTAACTTGTAAATGTGTTAAATGATTTGAAAATGACTTATTTTATAGTGACCATTAGTCAAGTAAAATAAAGTTTTTGTATAATATAGCCTCTTTATTTGAGTTAATTACAAGGATTAAACTCTACTATTTATTATTTATCTCATATTAATTTATTATAATTAGAGACAAAATAATTATTTCTTATTCTTATTTAATTGATTTAATTAATGATAATATAAATTTTATTATTTATCTCTTAGTCAATTTAAAATAATTAAATATCTAATAAATTTAAATTGAAAATTATTAGTAAAAAAGAATAGAGATAAAAAATAAATAAAACAATAAGTAATTAATAAAAAGTAAATCCATCCTTTAATTTTAAAATTAGTTAATAAACTAAACTTAAAAGTGTTTGTATATTTTCATGAATCACAAGAATAAATGAATATTTTTAAAGGGTAAGAATATCTTTTAGTGTTTGAGTTTAGTTTTAATATTTTAAATTGATACTTATATATATATATATTTAAATTGGTATATAAATTTGACTCCCATCAAACATTTTGGTCTATTACTTTGTAACTCAGTTAAAATTGGATGATATAGAACAATCATGTTTGCACACGTGGTACACATGTCATGTCATCACATGATTACTTGTCTTGTGTAACAATTTGATTGGTCCATGTCATTCAATTTTAATAGAGATATAATGTACTAAAATGTGTGACGAGAGTCAAATTCAAGTACTAATTTGAGCAAAATAAAATAGAAAAATCAATTTGAATATTGAAACTAAATTTTTTTTTGAAACTTTACAAGTTCAGCATAGTCAAATCCTTACAACACAAATATACTAAAAAATGGAAGAAAAATTATTTAATAATTTTATATTTGGACAAATCTATCTAAATGTGATGATATTGTTAAAAAATTATTTAATTTATTAGAACTTTTTTTTCATTCCTTTAGGAAAAAATTAATATTTTATAAAAGAATACCTAAGTTTTATTTGTCCACAAATCCTTTAAAACAAACCATAGCCAAATGAAGTAAAATCTTCCTTTTAATTTATCTACCAAACATAGCCAAACAAAGTAAAAATATACTATCACATGGCTTTTAATACATCTACCAAACATTAGGCTATTTATTACTTAAGTTAGTGCACTAGATTTTCTTTGTATTTTTCATATCAATTTTTGCAATTTATCTTTGAGATTCGTGACTGTTACTTTCACAATGTCTTCTCTAATATTTGAACTTAAATTTCTCATTGGAAATATATTGTGTCTTATTATTACATCCAATACTTCTTGGTAAAATATGCATTCGGTAGGATTTGAATAAAAAAAATTAAACAATTAAAGATAAGAATTGATATCTCGCCAAACATGAAAACACCAACATTTAATCACCTAACTAAAGATGGTGAAGCGAAACATACATATGATATGATACCTTTAAGATCATCTTAACATAAGTTATTCCCATAATTTTAGCAAGGTTTGAATACTTTTCTTATATAAAATGTTTGAATACTTTTTGTGTAATTAAAATTGAAAAAACTTTTATAAATTTTTTGATATATAGTACTAAATCAGGAAAGGAAAAAGAAAAATCAATTTAGACTCTTGATTTATTTATTCAAAACCCGTACACTAAATAAAATTAGTACAAAGCAGAATGTAATTGGATTTATCGAAACGTGGCGAGTTCGAAGCAAATGTTTGGAACCTGGGAGACCCCACCATACAAAAACCCACATTCTACGTGTCGGAATATGATTGGTAAACATGTTCCAATAAGCCAAAACACTACCCAAATCACGAAAAAACTGTCCATCAACTTTGTGTCTGTCGGCAACGACCTTTCTTTCATCACTTCTCACCCGATTTCTCCGCCACGCACCCTTGTATTATATCTTATTAAAACTGTACTTATTTAATTTCCTTTTATTAACCTTTTTACGCCTTTTCTTATTATTACTGTACTCTTTTTTTTTTTCCTTTCTTTTTCAAATCCCGATCATATCCTACAGTAATTTTTCCCTCTGTTTCGGAAAATGGGATTCATCGTCGGAGTGGTGATCGGGTTTATCGTCGGCCTTGCTATCGTAGTTCTCTTTGTTCGGAACGAGAACACTCGATCCAAGCTTCGAAATGATCTCGTTAGTTCTTTTTCTTTCTTCTCCTTCCTTCCATTTATTTCGATTTTTTTTTATGAATTTTCTTTTTTTGGCCATAGGCAACGACGGTGGCTGCTTTTGCGAGAATGACAGTGGAAGATTCGAGAAAGATCTTGCCTGCAGATTTCTACCCATCTTGGGTTGTCTTCTCGCAGCGCCAGAAGTTGACTTGGCTTAATCCGCACCTTACTAAGATATGGCCTTACGTTGATGAGGTAAAAAAACTTTGTTTAATGAATGGACAGAGGAGCCAAAGTTGAGATTTTTACTCTTTTTTTTTTTTGAGAAAATTTGTTTGAAATTGGTGTTATAGGCAGCATCTGATCTGATAAAGACTTCGGTGGAGCCGGTGCTTGAACAATATAGGCCGATTATATTGTCTTCTTTGAAGTTTTCTAGGTTTACTCTTGGCACTGTTGCACCTCAGTTTACTGGTTAGTTTGCTGAAATATAATTCTCACTTTTTCGAAAACTTTGATTTTGATTTTAAATTTATTATTGAGTTACCATTATTTTATTTATTTATTTCGGTTTTGATTTGTTATTTTTGAATGGATTTTCGTTTTTGCCATTTGAAGTAAATGGATGGCCATTAATCAAACATAATTGTTATATGTAACAGAAAAATAATGTATCTTTTTCTTTTAAATACTGGTCCCGTTTAAAAAAAATCAATTACACTTTCTGTTATTTTTGTTCTGACAAACTAGACTTGCATAAAACCAAATGGAGCCTCAATGTATCCATCTTGGGTATGAACTAAATAAGTTTTTTTTTTAAAAATAATACATACATATATATTATGATGCTTTTATGGGTGAGTTTCGAGTGAAAGATTATAAAATTTGGTTGAATCTTTAGAATTTTTGATAACCTTGTGAGCAATGTCATTCTTTAGGAGTAAGTATTATTGAAGATGAAGCTGATAGCGTTACAATGGAGTTGGAAATGCAGTGGGACGCAAATTCAAGTATAATACTAGATATCAAGACTTATCTTGGTGTATCACTACCTGTGCAGGTAACGTCCATCCTAGTTAGTTTGCTTAGTTGCTACGGTTTCTTGCTTGAATGCCCCATTAAATGCCCTGTTTAGGTCATGTATTCTTGCTTCTTGAATCTAGAGCTATAATGTTGTTCATCCTTATTTTAGAAATTGGTCTGCGTGCTCTTCTACCAAATTCCTGGCCTGCTTGCTCTTTCTTGTTGAGTCTTTACATGCCCTTTTGCAATGGATTTAATCTTATAGAGCAACATCATGGCTCTCAAGTTGTTAAGCTTTTTCTCCAGAATGACAGTTATTGATGTTTAATTCCTTTTTCCCTTGGCTTAGGTGAAAGATATTGGATTTACTGGAGTTTTCAGGTTGATATTTAAGCCCCTGGTGAATGAGTTTCCTTGCTTTGGAGCTGTTTGTTTTTCTCTGAGAAAAAAGGTGTGTTATTTGTTTCCAGTAATGCAAATTAGTGCATAGTGAGCACACCGGTTTACCCATGGAGAAGAGCTTTAATTGTAGACATAGAAAGAAATGAGATTGAGAAGCAAGCATACATATATACATTTAATTACAGTGTTCCTGGGAGGTATTTGTCAAAGCATATAATATTTACATGAATGTATTTTTTGGTACCCAAAGAAAAAAATGGATTCTGATGCCCATATGACTTCTAGTTTGCTATTTATTGAAGTTGTTAGTTAAGGTCTTAGCACATAGCAATTCAATTGTACTTGCTCAGATGTAAGCATGTGTTTGTTGTGTTGGCTCCCTTTTGACACTTATAATTGATAGATTTCACTCTTGTTTCTAGTGTCTCTTTTTTTGTTGCTTGATCTGGTTGCTAAATATTAATCATAAGGTTTTTGTGTGTACAATCTCTATAAAAACTGGTGCACACCAGTGGCTTCAGTTGAACATAATATCCCTGATATCCCAATTAAGTGATTTTGATCTAGGCTACTGATCACTTGGGTTCATTACACGCACATTACAGAGAGGCACCTGACATATGGAAGTAGTTGATATAGTTAGGTTAATGTGCTTTTTTGGCTTGCAGAAAAAGTTGGATTTCACCCTGAAAGTCATTGGTGGTGACATATCAACTATTCCAGGACTTTCTGATGCTATTGAGGTTTGTGTGACTTTTGACATTGGATTATCCTTACTACTTCAGTTTGTTCTTTTGTACTGTATCAATCAACTTCGCCAATTCTTCTTATTGTCTTTATTTTTGCATCATTGTTCCACAAACAGAACTTTTGCTTTAATTTTTAGTTTGAGATATCCGCTTTTTGTTTTTGTCTGCTCAACATAACAGTATGTCTTGGGACATTTAGTTTGTAAATTTTTTCAATATGTTATGAGAGAGGGGTAGACCATATAGAACAAGTGTTGCGGGAGGTACTGGTGGTGAAGCAAGAAGACTGCTCAGGAGGGCTAGAAGTATGGTGGCTGAAATAAGTTCATAGAGTTGCTGAGGATTTTGAGAGTTTAAATTCGTCAGATTGACTCAAGATCCCCGAATGAAGCCTTTGGATCATTATTTTGTAGTCCAACAAGAGAAATTACAAACGGTAGTGGGAAGTTTTTAGGATATAGTTATATGAAAGCGATATAAAACATGAGTTATATGGTCATGGCTTTGTTGGTGCATAAAGGAAAAAAATCAGTGCCATGACCATTAAGTCTCAATTAGAGGTGTACATGGTCCGGGCCGAGGTCTTGTTCCAAAATATTTTCAAGCCCAGGCCTGTTTTCGGGCCGGGCCACCCAAAAAGCTCATTTTACCATTCAAAAATTAATAAAATATTAAAAAATATTTTTTTAGTTGCTATTTTATATATTTTATAATTAAATTTTAATTTAAAATACTTTTTTATTCTTTAAATTGAATTTGGGCCGGGTCAGGTTGGCCCGAAGTGCAAAAATCCTTGTCCAAGCCCGGCCCTTGGACATGCCTAGTCTCAATGTGTGGACCTACCAAAATATCAGATGGTTGTTCTATTGTTCATTCTGTTATGCCAGTTGTTCTTGCAGTTTATCATGGTATGGAGTAACTTGTTATCATCTTGGATTTGGACAGTGAAGGAGTGGTGAATTATTTTCCTTGATGATAGCCAACCCTTTGCATGCATAAGGATTTTATTACTAGGGATGACTTTATTATTTAAGTTACTGTTAGAGTTTCTTTAAATGATGAACCTGAAACATCATATCAAGATTGTTTGTTTGCAAGTTTTCTAGATTTAACAAAATTTCCGTATTGGTCAAATCTGTTCCTGTATTATGAAACCAAATAAAAGTAATAACTTGTATCCAGCTTATAGGAGATCGGAATTTGGCTGCCCCTGCCTTTTATTTGTTCATGACTATGGTTTTATTCCTAAAACAATTTGTATTTCTAGTTAAGGATAACAAATAGAAAGTCCAAAGTGCGTATGTTAACTTAGGATTTGGCATTTCACTTGCTAGTTTTGCAACATTTTTTGAGCACTGAGATGATTAATCCAGCTTCTGTTAAACTTTAAATGTGCATATGCCTTGCATACAAGTTATAATTGATTTCTGTGGTGTCCATGATTCACATAGTCATACGCTGAGGTAAGTAGCCATTATTGAACTTTGGGAGATGGAAAGTGTTACTAATATGTTAAGGAGATTAACCGATTATTATATTGTTTCCCATGCAGAGCACAATACGGGATGCTATAGAAGATAATATCATGTGGCCTGTAAGAAAAATTATACCGATTTTGCCTGGTGATTATAGGTATGTCCTTTATTTTTCCTTTTTCTCAATAGATGATAATATAATGCAATATAGAAAAGAAGGAAGCTGAATTTCATCTGAAACTGTTGTTTGTAGAGAGGTCACTTGATAATATAAATGTATTTTCACTTGAATATAGATACTGTGTGTATCCCACAGAAAGGATGCAAGCACCTATGAATTGGTTGATTTATTTAGGCTGTGGTGTCATTCTCTCTGCGAGCACCTATGAATTGGTTGATTTATTTAGGCTGTGTGTCGTTCTCTCTCTCACTCTCTCTCAACATCTAATTAGTGAAACATCTGATGGTAAAAGAAGTTGATGTCTTTCTATTTTCAGTGATTTGGAGTTAAAGCCAGTTGGAATACTAGAGGTGAAGCTTGTCCAGGCTCGGGACTTAACAAACAAAGATATTATTGGGAAATCGGATCCCTATGCTGTATTATATGTGCGCCCTTTACCTGACAAAACAAAAAAAAGTAAAACAATTGTAAGTTGTCCTTCCCCCTCTGCTTCCTCTTTGTTCTTTCCATAGAAAAGGAACTGTTTCAAAAAATTTCCAGTAGGTTCTGAAGAAATTTGTGTTTTATCTCCAGAACAATGAGCTGAATCCTATATGGAATGAACACTATGAATTTGTCATTGAGGATGCTACAACTCAGCACCTGGTGGTAAGAATCTATGATGATGAGGGGGTTCAGGCATCTGAGCTCATCGGATGTGCTGAAGTACTCTTAAGGGATCTTGAACCTGGTAAAGTGAAGGATGTCTGGTTGAATCTGGTTAAAGACTTGGAGATCCAGAGAGATACAAAATTCAGGGGGCAGGTGAGGACATTGATTACCTTCCTTTAGTTATATAACTTCTGATTTATTGTTGGCTTGTATATATGTTTTCAGCAACTTGGACATTTCCTAGCATGCCGAGTAGGTTTAAAGGGTTGTATATGCAAGGGTAATAACAATAATATAAATATCCTTTCTCATAATTTATACAAATATGTGCTAATTCCTGGAATTCTGGTGCTTGGATTCAACTATATTAATAATGGCATTCGGCATAGTTTATGCATAAATTTAATGGAACCCCTATCAACATTAAATCCAAATTTCCTTAGAGGGGCTCCAACTCATTTGCAGAGACATGAACTCAGCAAGATAACCTTACTCAATATGCTAGTTACCATTCTTCTTTACTGTAAGAATCTTCTCCAAATTGTCCTCCAAACCTCCTTTGAAGAGCTGTGGGTCAAGATGATATGATCTTCAGTCTCTTCCCGCTCATCATAGAAACAGCATGTAGTTAGAAAGACTATAGCCCCAATTCTTAATATGAGGAAGTCTACTTACCTATCCAAAAGAAAAAGCCAACAAATGAACCTGTGCTTAGGGAGAGACCTGGTTCCAAACCAGATTATGCCAGCATTTGTTGGCCCCAAGTTTATTCATTCATTTATTCACTCTGAAGTATTTCCGTATCGTATTTGTATGAAATGGTGATACTTATGTTTTGCTTGTAATTTTTATGTTGGTTTTTAGGTGCACTTGGAGCTTTTGTACTGTCCCTTTGGCATGGAGAATGGTTTTACAAACCCCTTTTCCCCCAACTTTTCAATGACCTCCTTGGAGAAGGTTATTAAAAGTGGAGCAAATGGAATAGATGCAATTGAAAATGAGAAAGCAGTCACACAGAAGAAAAAGGAAGTTATTATTAGAGGAGTACTATCAGTCACAGTGATATCTGCAGAAGATTTGCCTATTGTAGATTTAATGGGAAAGGCTGATCCCTATGTTGTGCTCACGATGAAGAAGTCAGAGGCAAAACACAAAACTAGGGTAAGATTTTGATTGCCGAATGGTGTTGTTCCCCCTCTCTATTTATTTTGTTTATTGTCTAGTTGGGGCTTGAAGGAGTCAGTACTATTTAGCCACTTCTTGCATCTTTGACTCTTAGTTATGATTTCCTCACAGAGAGCTTGCCTTTTGTATTTCCTAATGCATGGTATTATAGCTAATTTCTAGTTTTAGTGAACCATCCTAAAGGACCCTAGAATCTTAGAGAGATATATGGTTTTTATCCTTCAAGAGTGGGGGAATAAAGAATCTTTGGTCCTTAAAGTTGTTCTCTTTGTCAGGTTGTGAATGACAGCTTGAATCCAGTTTGGAATCAAACTTTCGACTTCGTTGTCGAGGACGGATTACATGATATGCTAATCCTTGAAGTCTGGGACCATGACACTTTTGGGAAGGTAAACTCCTTTTCTTATGGAACCGTTAAATCATTCTTGTTTTTGGGTCATACAAATTTTGTTTGGTTTCTAAATCAGACAATGCAGTAGTCAGTTTTAAAGTACTTCCTTAAGTTACACAGAATTGAAGGTTAGGGTGTCAGTATCCAGCTTCATTGTTGACCCTTGAACTCTCCTTATTGCATGGTTTTGTTTATTTCAATGTTGCAGGACTACATGGGGAGGTGCATTTTGACATTGACTAGAGTTATATTGGAAGGAGAATACAAAGATACTCTCCAGGTAGAGGGAGCTAAATCAGGGAAATTGAATCTGCACCTTAAATGGATGCCACAGCCGATTTTACGTGATTCAGGTTCTGAGTTCTAAGTAGAGGGAGGGAGCCAGGGCCTGCAAATTTGGGTTCACGACTCAAGTATGCACGACTCAAGTATGCCAAGGCTGCGACTTTATTCCAGTTCATGGGGTTGGCCATGTTCAGTATCTTGGATACGGTGAGCCATAGATCTCAGAAAAGTTCTAGTACCCAGGTATATATTTGTAGGACCTAATACTCAAAGCTGTATATATATAAAAAAAATTTTACCGGCTGTATGCTTTGTGTAAAGATCGAGTTGGGAATATACTACGCGATCAACATCATTGCCATAGTTTTACATGAGAAAAGAGGGATTTGCCCAAAGGCTATAGCTTGAACACTGGGTACAGTCAATCAACTGAATGCTTTCTTGTGATATTACTCATGGATCTATGTTCTTTTTTTAAATATTTTTCAGACGATATTTGTTTTTTCAAATGCTTCCAAATATTTAACAGGCCTTCTGAATATGCCTACTTGCAAGCAGGCATATAAAAGTCATTTACTCTTTGCAGTTACAGTGTTCAGCAGCTGCATGAACGCTCAATATTTGAGCCATCACCCGAGAGACATGGGAGATGTATACGGATATCCCCAAATAAAATTGAGAAGGAAAATTATCAAAAAATAGAAATGCTTCTTATGCTTTCCACCTATAAATTGGGATAGATTGGCATGGTTGAAAAATGATTGGAAAAAGAACACATACAGAATTGGTTTTTATGCATTAAAATGAAAATTGATAATCTCATTTTCTTTTCCCCAAAATTTATTTTCTTTTAACTTTTTCACTCCCCCCTTCCACTTTTTCACTCGGCGGATGGTTTAGATTCATATAAGCTCCACAAGAAAATCTCATGCACATTAAAATTTTTTACAGGATATCCTACAAAATCTTTGGTCAGAACTCATTTTAGCGGCATGGGCAATTTACGAAGTTCTCAATCGAAGATTCAGGCATTATCAAACAGCAAGCTTTTCACAGACCTGTTTATTTTCACCCGAACTGTGGGTGTAGCCAAAAAAGAAAAGAGAGATTTAGAATCGAAGTAAATCCACCTAATTCATGAACAGTGATAATTCTAGCTACAGCATACAATTTATGAGCCATTTAAAGAGTTCATTTTCAAGCACGATTTCGAAGAAAAAGACGAAAATGCCAAAACTCCTTAGCATTTTCATCTTCTTACTGAAATTTAATCAACCAAATCTGTACCAGAGATGAAATACTTTAGTCGAAAGTTCATCTTCTCAATAAGAAGCAATACGCTTAAGCACGCTACTCAAATGATGCTTCTTCAGTTTTCTTCGTCTCAGATTGCTTGACCTGCAACAAAACACAACCATATCTTCAAGTGAATCAATTCTCCTACAACATATACCACTCACTGCATATTTTGTTCTAAAAAGTTTGCTAATAATATCATGCAAACACTCTAAAAATGCTTCGTGCACTGGGTTAATTTCAGCAAAATTATTGGAAATGACCATTAGTTGTTTCACTGCAGACTTTGATGCTTCCTCATCTAACATACAGCCTTATGCAGATTAAGGTTGATTGTACTCACCAGTACTGATTGTGTAATACAAACGAGTCAGTTGCCACTCTTTTCCCATCATCATTGCGGTTCCAATGGTAGAATGCATGTGTCCTATTTTGGATCTCCAGTGTCGAATGACCATAACTAGCTTCTCGGAATGCAGAATACTCTGGTTGGGGATCTAAAAATCTGCAGAACCAAAAAACCATTTGCTTAATTTAGCGAGGAATGTAGTTTGTAACAGATTAACTGTAAACAAGTAGCTAAATATCATTGCTGTCTTTATTGCAACATGCCATCAAACTAACCTTCCAGCTAGACCTTCTTGATTTCCACCATCTCCGACAGTGATGTAAACTGGAGCTGATTTGTCTGGTACAGGGTAACGTTCGCCACTTGATACATTGTACCTTATATTTGAGATTCGATACTGAAAATTCAGAGGAAAGAAGCATGAGCCTTCCTTCCATAAAATAGACCAATGGTTGTACTGAAATAGACCCATACAATGGACAACAAATTATGCATGAAAGAGTTCAGTATAAAGAGGGTTTTATGTTGCTATTTGAGAGTATGGATACCTCCGATGAACTAAAAGCCCTTCTACATTTTTTCTTATAGATATATACTGGGAATTGTGCTTGGCAGCTCCATATTTCCAAATGAAAAGTGATCTCTCTAATTATAAATAAAATAAAATAAAATCTCTCTAAAATTAACTTGATTTACAACTTTAGCTAAGAAATTTTTCTTCAGATAAAACATCAAATTAATCATTTAAAAAGCCTGCATAAAAACTTCTTCAGATGATGCAAAATAAAAGAAGTGCTAAGAAGAATAAGAAGAAAAGGGAAGTGAAATTATAAGGATAGAATCATACAGATCTTTCGTAAGCATGGACATGACCAGCAAAGATTACATCAACTTTGTGGTGGACAAACCATTCTTCAAAGACTGCTCGCATACTTTCACCCTCCATGAAATGTGCTTCATTGCTATTGTAGATTGGCATATGCATAAGGACAATAAGCCAAGGAGTCTTCTCCCGGTCAACCTTCTTTAATTCTTCACTAAGCCACTCATATTGAGGTGTGTATTTCACTATTAAAGGTGAAGTTAAAATTTGATGTCAGATGTATAAAAGAGAAGAAAAAAAATAATTTCTGCTGTCTTTGAGGAGAAAACAATAAGTACTGGGGGTAAGACTCCAGACTCCATCCATTACTGTTCAGTCACCATTCACAAGTATGAGTTTACAATTCATGGTTTAGTTCTACTCATGAATGGTGGTGACGAGTGTACTTATAAAGAATGGACAGAAAAGTAATAGATAAAAGCCAAACCAAGTAAATCAATTGCTATGACAATTAGTTTTGAGAAGAGGACCAGAAAGGGCAGGATGCTCAAGGCAATAGCTAATTAGGATGAATATAACAGCTGAAGAGAAGAACAAATGGTACCAAATGGAGAGTAGCTCGATAGCACAATGATATGAGCAGATGCACGTCTAATAGCATACCACATTGGGTTGCTGCTTTTACAAGACAAATGAGGTGTAGGGTACCGTTGGAGATAGGACTTAAAAGGGACAACTTCATCCTGCACACGTTCCAAGTGTTCTGAAAGTTAAGTACTAAACAAGATGATTATAAATGTTATGCTGAAAAGAGTGAGTTTATAAACTTCCATAACTTTAGTAAACATCAGAAACATATTATATATGGTGTCAGTTATGCCATTACCTTTTTTAGGTTTAATTATGATTTCCATCCCTCTGCTTTACAAAAACTAATATGTTAGCCCCTCTACTTTAATTTGTCAAAATTTGATCCTTATACTTTACGGAAATGTCCAATTAAAGAATATTGCTAAACCTTACTGTTAAAAAGTTGACATAGAAATTAACAGTTCAATGATTTATATGCAAATAATTAGCAAAAATCGGAAATTTAGGTTTAATTATGAATTCCGTCCCTCTACTTTACAAAAACTAATATGTTAGCCCCTCTACTTTAATTTGTCAAAATTTGATCCTTATGCTTTACGGAAATGTCCAATTAAAGAATATTGCTAAACCTTACTGTTAAAAAGTTGACATAGAAATTAACAGTTCAATGATTTATATGCAAATAATTAGCAAAAATTGGAAATTTAGGTTTAATTATGAATTCCATCCCTCTACTTTACAAAAACTAATATGTTAGCCCATCTACTTTAATTTGTCAAAATTTGATCCTTATGCTTTACGGAAATGTCCAATTAAAGAATATTGCTAAACCTTACTGTTAAAAAGTTGACATAGAAATTAACAGTTCAATGATTTATATGTAAATAATTAGCAAAAATCGGAAATTCAACAACTTATATGCAACAAGTCAGTAAAAATCAATATTTCAAGTTTATGTGACCTTTCAATTTTTATGAAGTATAAAGACCAAATTCTTACAAATTAGAGGGACTAATCTCTTAATTTTTTGTAAAATAGAGGGATGAAATTCATAATTGGACCTACCTTTTACATCCAAGTGAACGCAGCCCAAGCAGGAAAAGAAGAAAAAAGAAACAAGAAAGTGAACTTAAATCTCTTCTTCCAGTTAGCTAGAACGTAGAATCAGATGTCATACATTTGAAAGATAATTGGGCTGAGAGCTGGTGTGGTTTAAGGAGAAAAGATCTTCTGTTTTCTCCTTAAACCAGACCAAGATCTAGCAATAAAACCAAATATTGATCTTGGGAAATGAAAGAATAAATGATTGAATCTTCAGGAAAATCCAAGGCTTTTAGGTTGAGAACAATGAACACTAAAAGGAATGGCCTGTACAGTAGCTGAGAAAAATGCTTGAGGGTGTTAAGCAAATATTATTATGCATTACATAATGCATAACTAGAAGCACCATGCATGGTTGAGTGAAGTTCATAGGATCCAAAAGTAACAAATGATTTTTAGCAATAATGTGTAGGAATGCTCGTTCAACGCTTTACCATGTAAGGCATGTATTCTATTTCATGATTCCCAGCAGACCAGATCCAAGGATGATATGCAGTACTTTTCTCAACAAAGCGACCCCATGAATCCCATCTTATACCAACATCATTATACTGATATCTATCAGCATAAGAAAGATCTCCTACAAACAAGACAGTTTGTGCTCCACTCTGCATGTAATGCTCAAGGGTGGACAGTGAATTATATGTCTGACCCAAATCACCTGCAACATATTAAAGACAATTCAATCAACAAAAATTAGAGATTGAAAGGAAAAAAAAGGATATAGGGGAAACACATCATTATGAGTTAATGAAAAGACATGGCATAAAAAAACTACGAAATGAGCCTGATCTGGTTAATGTGAATTGAGTTGAACATTCTGCAATGCATGAGAGAGACACTAGACAAGTTATAAAATATGATTGATAACAGAGATGAACTTGGTTAAATGGCAAACAACAATTTCTGATCAAAATCCAGCTAGTTGGGATTTTAGGCTTCATATAGCTGATTTCCATTTTCTTCTGTCCACAATGTACTTGTTTACATATTTCCAGCACAAAAGATCAAGTTTTGGTGGTCTTCAATAAATACACCAACATTTTCCTTGTTCCCAGTATTACATCAATAATGATTTTAATGGCCAATGGGCTACTAAGAAGCAGAAGGCTTACAGGCACTCAAGCAGCAATAAGAGTTCAGATGTAGTTGACTGCCCTTTTTAAAAAAAATTAATGATTCTAATATGCAAAAGGATTAAACTCAGGCATTTGATTGAAATCAGAAACTTTTCCAGCATCAGAACTGCTTCGATTAACATGACTGAAAACATTCCAACATTGCTTTAGATTACAGAAGAAAACACTCACCAATGATTCCAAATTTGTAAGGAACATCTGGACCGATCTTAGGAGGTGTTTGAAACCAAAATTCTCGTGCAGAATCACCAGTTCCAATCTTGTAATAGAACTTGGTATCATACTGAGAACAACAAATAAAATGATTAAGCAACCAATTTGTTCTTATCATGGTTCAGATGACAAGGTCAATTACAATTTTAAAGGCAAACTGAACTCAAAGTCCATTCTTGTAAGTTTGTAATGGAAGAGCTAAAAAATGTTATCCCACCATATAAAAAAATCCATGCTAAGGGCATGTAGAATAAGCTTCTAATAAAAACAGGAAACTCTCTCACTGTTGAAGAAGTTAAGCCATTTGTGCAAGTATTACTTCCCAAGTAAATATTGTTACCTCAAGACCATCAACAAGAACATGATGAATATAGCCAGAATTGTATTTATAAAAGGTGTAGTTTGTCATCTTCCCCTCTGCAGTAAATTCATATTTTCCCTTTAATGTTCCATACTGTACTTTGCTGGACCCAGGTTCATCAGGGGTGACCCATGAGATAATTACAGCTTTCCCATCATAATCTCCTTGTGTTATATGCACCTACAGTTTCAATAACATGAATGTTACATACAGGTTGGAAAAGGTTTGGAATAGAAGCCAACAAGGAATATGTGGTAAGAAGTTCTGCAATTGGAAAGCATACTTCATGAGGACAAATTTAATCGAGCCATTTTCAGTGAACAACACCAATTTGACAGATATAATGCATAGATTAGTATCAAGCTTTACAAGATCCAGAAATTTGTACTCTGATTTTTTCTTATATGGTGGTTCCCTAGTATACTAAGAAAGATTACAGTCAGAGAATTTAGTGCTGTAAGTAGCAAGGTATCGAATAAGAAAGGAGAAATAATCTTCAGTCCCTATTTAAAAAAGAAAGTGTCTTCATTGTTGCATAATATAATTCTTATTCAAGCTCTGGTAATGATCACTGAGAACAGAAATAGGACTAACAAATACAAATGTTGATAGACTTTACGTAGCTAGCTGAAAAAAATGAAGTTAATAAAAGGAAGTCTTACTTGTTGTGGTGCATTATGACCTGTGGGAACAGCAAATACTTCATGATCAAGAGGGATGTCTTCCGATGGCCATTCCTTCCGAACAAAGACACTTGTGTGACCAGCATTCACATTATTGTCAAAGTTCGAGAGAACAAAAGATGCCAATATAAGTTGAAAAAGCAAAGACTTCATCTTGGTGACCCCTGCTACGACTCTTGATAAATCAACCAAAAACCATGTGATTTACTGCATTCAGGATTAAACACCAATCAATTAAAAAAAGTAATCAAGAAGCTTTAAGGATGCACAATACATTAAGAACAAATCACCCTGCATGTACTTCAACACAGATTTGTAAAACAAAAAAGATACTTCTTTATTCGCTTTTTAAAGTTGTTCAATTTATGAAATGCATCAAATGAGGAGATATGCTTAAAGACCATCAAAAGAGGGGAAAAAGTTTGTTGACATTTTTACATCTGTTCAATTTTGCTTGTTAGGGAAGATCCAATAACAAATGACTGATATCGTTCAAAGTTCAAACCATCAAGTTTAGTAGGTGTTATAGGAGGCACAAAAATGGAGTCAGAATTCGAAGCATCTGCTAAATACACAGTCCTCACCGTGGCCAATATAATTTGCAGAAGAAACTAAAATCCACTAGAAACAACTACCTTGATTGGATTACATCAAACCAACCTTCATTTAACATATAACCCAATAATATTTTACCAAAAATCAGCTAAATACCCTTTTGAATTACCATCATGTCCTCACTTTAAAACATAACGAAAAAGCAAACCATCCCAACATACAGAAAGATATAATTACTGAAACGGTGTTATTCATTACATCATTGAGAAACGAAAATCAAGAAGAAATTTCATTAATTAATGTTAGAAATTATAATATATCTATCAACTTGAATCACAATATCACATGAATGCAATAAAAAAACCCAAGATTATGCTCACCTGTTTGGACTGAAGAAACACACCTTTTTTACAACAATCCCAAATCAGAAAAGATCGCCAATACAACAAATTTAGATTAGAAGCAAGAAAGAATTACAGAACCAACATCAGATTAACAAAAAGAGAGAGATATAAAAAGAAAGAACCTTTGAAAAAAAAGCAGTTGAACGACTAATGATGGGAAATTTGTTGTCTTTGTCTTAATAATTGGTGTTTGGGTAAGGAGAAGATAGGCCGAACGTGGAGGCGTACAATAGTGGAGATAGTACGGGCTGAGGTGGCGTACGTTAGAGAACCGTTTTCTCGTATATTCACCATAGCTTGCGTGGTCTTAAAGAATATCGTTCTTCATTGGATTGGACTTTGCACGTGGCAACATGGGACTGGATGGTGACTGTGTTGTCGGGAGTAAAAATGATTGTTTTCATTTCGCTTTTAACTATTTAAACTATTTTTTTTATTCTCCATTTTTATTTTATATATTCCGGATTCAATAAAATATATTTTATATATAATTTCAAGAATTTTAATTTATATTATAAATCCTATCACATGTGTATGTGTGTGGAAATCACGATTTTTAAGCATAGATATGTGTTTGAAAATAATATACAATAAACAATAAAATATATGCTTTGAAATTAATTAATTATAATAACACATGAAATATGTACAATATTAAAATAAAAATTAGATTAAATTATGAGTAGAACGGAATTTAAATACATCAGATAAATAATATTAAATGTACTAAAATTATTTATCATGATTTTGTCGTCAGTTGTGAGTTAGGGTCAACTTGACTTGTGATACCAATTCAATTAACAACATTATTAATACTAGATATCCTATCATAAGCTATGCATGTGGAAACCACAAATCTAAAAACAGATACGTGTTTAAAAAATAATATATAATAAACAATGAAACATGTTGACACATTTGAAGGAAAAGTTAATTTTGTGGTTGAAATAGTGGTCACAACTTCAGACATTGTTTTATTGCTCTACTTGCCAATTTGTAGAGTTGGCAAATTTTAGAACAAAAGTATTGGGTTTTCTATTTTGAAGAATTTAGATGAGTAAAGACCATAACATGAAGACCAACTAAGATGAAATTGAAGACTTAAAGATTAGTTTCTTGTGGATTAAGTTTGGTTACTTGCAGGTCAAGTAAAGCCAACTTCTACAGTTGAAGACATTGGATTTCATGAAGACTATTATGGAAATATCATCTCATGCTGATTTTTAGTCTCACTTTATAGAAAAATGATTAGATTATAACTCTTATGTAAGCAAAACTTAAGTAATATATAAACTTATGTTTTGTCTAGGTTAAGGTGATCATATTGAGAGTAACCAAGTGATTAAGAGCTTGATAAAGCACAAATTTGTTCAACTAAGAAACTGTTTATGTGCACATTATTTTTGTAAGCAATCAAGAGAGTCTCTTGGGTTGAAAAACTAAGCTTTTAAGGGGGAAGCTTAAAAGGAAAGTGATTTAGTATTTGTACAATAGTGAAGTTGCTAAAATGGTAAGCGTTAGACTAGTGTTAGGACTTAAATCATTGGTTGTATTGTGAGAAATATCGTGGATCATTGCTCTGGGTAAGGCCTTGCAGATGTAGGTTGAGGTCAAATTGCGTAAACAGTCTCGATGTTCATCTTTATTGTTTTCACACTTTTGGTTTCGTGGTTGAAATTATGGGCACAATTCTAAGCACTATTACAACCACAATTTCTGTTTGCAAAGCAACCAACCCTTTCGCTTTTACAACTGATATTAGAGCCTTTCACTTAACATAATTAGTGATTATCTTGGTTGATCTACTTGCTTAAAATGGAAGGATTGTAACACCCCTCACCCGGTCCGATCGCCGAACCCGAGCTATAGGATGCTACAACTATTAACGAATTAGTAACAAGCAAATCTGAAATCAAAGTTTAATTAAACATCGAATAACTACATACGTTCACAAAAATCATGCTTTGAAAAAATCGGGTTTAAATTGAGCTTACGAAATCTCTAGAATTGACATGGAATCAAATAATGACTATTTTGAAACTTTTACAAATAGAATGACAATTGTGCAAAATAGAGGTCACACGACCGTGTGCCCAGGCTGCGTAACAAGCTGTAACCATGTAAGATTGGAGTCACACGACTGTATATCCAGTCCATGTAACTCACTGTGGTCGTGTGGGTCAAATTGTAAATATTTAACAAAAGTCACATGGTCGTGTAGCATACTGAAGCCATGTGAAAACTAAATGATCAATATCTACAGTAGTCACATGGGCATGTGGCTAGCCCATGTGGTAATTAGAAACCGTGTGATTCTAATGCACTTTATTTTCCAGTGGTACACGGATGTGTCACAAGCTCATGTGTGACACGCAACTGTGTGGCCAAACCGTGTGACGCAAAATATGTCATTTTAGTGCCTACTTCATACCAGACTATCTCCAAAGCATAATTTTAAGTCCAAAAGCATAATTGAACCTATTCAAAACCTGTACAAACTCAATAGAAACATGCTAATTTACCACATTTTTAACCACATTCAACCACTATACCAATATGCCTCAAATGACACCCAAATCAATCAACATGTCATGAATAAACTCAAGCCATTCAATCACTTATACCATTCATCTATTCAATATGGCTCAATTCTATATTACAATTTATGCACCAAAACCTTTCATGTATCATGCCTATATCATCCAAAATAAACACCAAATTACAATGCCTTATTTATCACCAAGACTTCACTTGTTTGAACATAGCATGTCACATTTAAACATACCATTAAATTACATTTTCCATCACATTTTCCATCACATTTTCATACTAAGCAACCACATCAATATCCATATATAAGTTTGATCAACCACATTCAAAAGTTGCCACTCAAAACTCTAAGTTAACATACCAACTTGCCAACATGCACACACACTTTTATACATCACCATTCAACATTTAACTTCCAATAAAACATATATACAATTTAACTCCTATTTGCATGCCACGTAATCGAGTTTGAATGATTAAAAGACTACCGAGATAGAAGCTGGATAGTGTGAGCTCTGGAGGTAATTCGATAACCAAGTTCCACAAAATGTCAACTACAAAAAATAGAAAATGAAATAGAGTATAGTTAGTAAGTTCATAAGTTTTGAAATATGAAAACTCACCTCCCAACACAGTAATATATAAATTATCTACTAAACAAATTTCCTGCCAACACATTTCACATACACAATGTGAGTGTATTACATTCAACCATATAATATTTCATTTCATTTCATACCACCGAATTCCAAGTCATTCCAATAGACAACCATAATTTATCACATTATATACATCACCATCCGATCAACATCTCATTTACAATAACCATTTAGCCCGATGAATTGTAATAAACATATACGGATACGCAGGTAACCACCCAAAACACACTTGATTGCTCAAACGAGTTATACCACCAATACACACCTGGGCACTGAGTGCCAAGCCTGTAGGCTACAGATCCCTTCAAAACACACCTAATCTCTATAGATGAAATCACTAACAGTGATCTCCATAGAGACAAACTCAGTAACCTCAACAAATGTTGGATTTTGGTACAATTAGTGAATTTCCCATATTCTATCTCACATCTTATATAAATCTCATATAGTGCACGAATAACCCTATTTACATGCCAATTGTATTCTATCCTATGTTCATCTGAGCTCAGTATACAATTCCGAACATCTTTTTATAATTAAATCATTTATCACATTTTGTACTCATTTGTAACCATTTTTCAAATACATTCAAATATTTTAATTTCACAATTCAACCACAAACATTACATAAGTATACATAAATATACCGTATGAATTTATTAGGTACAAAAAACAATAGCAGAAGTGTCAATGACTAATCTGTAATTTTTTTTCCTCGATTATCTGCCGGTTGGTCCAATTCTTGATCTATACAGTAATTTATTTCCAATTATCAGTACCAATAACCTTATAACATCTTATTCAATGTATATGTCAACTTAATTTTATTTTTCACAATTTTCCTAATGTTTCACATTTTAGTCAATTTAGTCCCTACAACTGAAACTATCATATCTTTCACATTTAAACTTTGTTTTTCAATCCATTTTCAATTTCATCCTTGTATAGCTCTAAAACACCTATATTTATAGAAATTTCATGCTATTTTTGAAATATTTTCATTTTAATCCCTAAACTCAAAACTAACGAATTCCACTTTACAAAATAGTCTTATTCCATATCTAATATTCATATCCTACCATTTAACATCAAAAAAGCTTCAAAAGCAACAATGACAACTTTAAAATCTTTGGTAGTTTTACAATTTAGCATTTAGGTTAGCTAGATTAAGCTAGAATGATATCAAAAACATAAAATTTACGAAAAAACGAACTTAGAAACCACTTACATACACTTGATCAAACCCTAGAAGCTTTAACAATGGCTTCTTATGCTTTATTTTTTTTTTAAGTTTCCGGTGGTGAAAACAAAGTGGAAGAAGATGATAATGATGTTTTTATGTTTTAACATTTTATTAAAACCATTTTTAACCTTATTTTAACATATTTTCCAATTAAAATACGCCTTAACCATCCATACTATTTCACTATGGTCTAATTACCACATAAACCTTTGCTCAAATACTAATTAGCCCTTTTAGCTACTAAAATTTAATAATGATCAACTTTTATAGTTTTTACGATTTAGTCCTTGTACATTAATTACTAACTATTCATTAAAATTACTAGACAAAAAATCACTATAACACTATAACTGAATCATAAATATTATTAATAAATCATATTTACTGACTCAATTATCAAAAATTGGAGTTCCAAAATCGGCGTTTCTAGTACCACTGAAAAATAGGGTGTTATAACTCTCCCCATTTAGAAAATTTCGTCCTCAAAATTTATTACTTGAAAATAGGTTCAGGTACTGAGATTTCATCAACTCTTCCATTTCTCACGTAGCTTCTTCAATACTGTGCTGGTGCCATGGAACTTTCACTAATAGTACTAATTTATTACAGAGTTCTTTTACTTCTCGAGCTAAAATCTTTACCGACTATTCTGAATACGATAAATAGAGTTGTAATTCAATCTCACTGGGAGTAATCACATGAGAAGGGTCTGACCTATACCATTGTAGCATTGAAATGTGGAAAACATTATAGATATTTTTGAGTTCCGGAGGTAATGTCAGTCTGTAAGCCACAGAACCAATTCTCTTGATAATTTCATACGACCCAATAAATCTCAGACTAAGCTTCCCTTTTCTGCCGAACCATAGTACTTTCTTCCACGGAGAGACTTTTAAAAACACTCTATCACCCACTTGAAACTCGATGCCTTTTCGTTTCAAATTAACATACGATTTCTAACGGTCTGAAGCTGCTTTTAGACAATTTCAGATAATACAGACTTTGCCTTCTATTTCTCTAATCCAACATTTCCCGAATAGTTTTCTTTCGCTCAATTCTGACTAGTAGAATAGATTTTTGCATTTACATCTGTATAAAGCTTCAAACGGTGCCATTTTAATACTGGACTAGTAGTTATTATAAGCAAATTCAGCCAAAGGTAGAAAATTTTCCTAGCTACCTTCAAACTCGATAACACAACATCGTAACATGTCTTCTAAAATTTGAATCACTCGTTTCGACTGTCCATCTGTTTGTGGATGGAAAGCGGTACTGAAATTAAGTTTAGCATCTAGGGTCTCATGTAATTTACCTTAAAACTTAGAAATCTTGGATCTTTATCAGAGATAGTAGACAGTGGCACACTGTGTAGTCTAACAGTTTCGGAGATGTACAACTTAGTTAATCTCTCAAGTGAGTAGTCAGTCCTGATGGGAATAAAATGTGTTGAATTCGTTAATCTATCAACAATTACCCAAACTAAATATTTTTTTTCTCGGTGTCAGAGGAAAACTTGATACGAAATCTATTGTAACTTGTTCCTATTTCTACTCTAGAATCATAATAGGTTGTAACAAACCTGAAAAAGAAGAAGGGAAAATCTTTATGTGTAACTTGGATTGATGAGGAAACCAATTCAAAATCAGAGTCTAATGATGAATAGGTAAGCAATTTTGTTGCTTTAATATGTTTCTGATTGTAAATCATTGGAGTGCAATGAAAAAGAGGCATAAGAGGAATTGTTGAAAGCCTACAATCTCATGTTACAAAAATAGAATATTCTTAGTGAAAAGATTTCAACTGAAAATAATTTTTTGAAGAAAAAAAGTCTCCATGCTTGAAGGATAAGTAGATGCAAATTTAATAGAGCTTGATGAGCAATAAAAAAGGGTTGAAAAGCTTGAAGAAGAACTCAAAGATGTAAGGAAAACTCTTGAACAATTCACTTAGAGCACTGACAAATTGAATATGATGATGACAACTGGAAAAAAGATCAGAAAAGAGGAGGCCTAGGATTTATAGATAAAGGGAAAGTTGTTGTAGAAAGTCCTAGAGTGTGTCAAAGTAGGGAGTAACCACTATCTTGGAGAATGCTCTAAATAGGTAAAAGTTCAAAAGAAGCCTAAACTCTAGAAGAAATCAACTCCATCTACCAGAAGAAGGATCATTTGTCACTATTTTGGTGCTTCAGGCCATATCAAGCCCGTTCTTTCAAGATGCTCAAAAATTTTTAGTAGAATAAAACAGTGTCACAAATATCGCCCACTACTTCTGGCATTGTTTGAAAGAAAGAAAAACTTGTATAGAGACGAAAATATCAGCAATGTTGTTTGTTGCACACCAGTCACTTAAAGCTTCAATCGATGATGTATGGTACTTTGCAATGGTCGTTCATGCCATATGGCTAATAACCTCCCATGCTTAAGAAATTTTGTTGAAATCTATGAGGGAAATGTTACTTTTTGCAACAGGAAAAAGGGAATGATATGTGGTAAAGGGAATCATAGCAAGGTGTCATAACTTTTGACAACTACTATAAAGTCTTTTTCCTAGATGCAACAAAGAAAAAACTGTTTGATCTAGAGTTTTGGATTAGAATTGATCATGGCAATGAGTTTGAAAAAAAAGGTCAAACACCTTCAATGAATTTAAGAAACTCTAAAAAAAGGCTTATGGTTAAGAAATAGAATACCATCGGAGCTATTGTTAGGATTAGAAGTGATCGTGGCAAGAAGTTTGAAAACTGAGAGTTTGTTGAGTTTTGTGATAAGGAAGATGTTTCCCATGAATTCTCTACTACCCATACATCTTAGTAGAATGGAGTGGTGGAACGGAAAAATAGAACCATTCAAGAGATGACTTGAGTAATGTTGAACAACAAGAGAATAGCTTATAGATTTTGGGCTAAAGTAATTCATACTACTACCTATGTCATCAATAGAGTCCACTTAAGCACAAAGACCTGCTCAATTCCATATGATTTATGGCGTGGTAAGAAACCTAATGTTAAATATTTCCATATATTTGGCAGTGTGTGTTATATTCTCAAAGATTGGGAATACTAAGGAAAGTGATGCAAAGAGTGATGAAGGGGTATTCCTTGGGTACTTAAAACAAAAGTAAAACTTACAGCAATCGTCTTAAGAAGATCATGGAGTCAATTAATGTTGTGGTACAAGATGAAACAACTCAAAAGGTTGTTGGTGGTGAAGAGGAATGTGTGACACATATAGTGCTTAAAACTGTACCTATTGTTTCTAGCATGAAAAATGTGATCGAGCAACTTGATCTAGAAATCCATAAAGCATAGATGTTAATTATATTAGAGATTCTGTTGATGCCAATGAAGTTGTTCAACCTTCAGCAAGAGTTAGAAAGAATCATTCCATGGATGTCGTTATAGGAGATCTTCAAAGTGGTGTTCGAATTAGAGGGAAATCAAGGCCTAACTATAGAGATACGATCAAGTTGACTTACTATACTTCTCAGTTTGAGCTTAAGAAGGTTAAAGAGGCCTTAAAGGATGCTGATTGGACCATGCAATGAAAGAAGAGCTTCAATAATTTGAGAGAAACCAAGTTTGGGAGTTGGTTCCCAAGCTAGTCCTTAGTAATATGATAGGTATAAAATGGATATTTATGGATAAAACAGATGAGAATGGTTGCATCACAATGAATACGGTAAGGCTGGTAGCTCAAGGGTACACAGGTTGAAGTTATAGATTTCAATGAAACCTTTGCCTCTATTGCTAGAATGGAGGCTATAAGGTTACTTCTAGCTTTGGTCATATATTTGAATATCAAATATATTTGATGCGGTCGTTGAAAGCACCAAAAATATCCTATCCCTGATAAATAATGAAAAAGAATAGTAAAAGGGAAGTAGGGCCAAATCCTCAGGGACTGGACTTGCAAAATATCTTGTTTCGTGAAATCCCAAGCAGAATCTTGCCCAAGAAAACTTTTGTTCCTAAAAAAATAAAATAAAATAAATAACAGAATTAAATGTTTGGTTTTGAAAACGAAAAATAAATAAAAACAGATTTAAGAATATTGAATCGAAAATTAGAGAAATTAAAAATAGAGTTGAGAGAAAGAAAATTCTTATGGGAGATTCCAGCCTCCAGTTGTCTCGTTTCGCCTTGAGTTCAATCCTCAGCTTTTAGATGATCCTTCCCAAACTGAATAAGCCAATTATAGTGGAAGAGGACGCCTACGACCACTAGCTCCAAGGATTTAGACTTACGATTTGGTGGAACTTGACTCTAGCCAACAATCGCTTCTGTGGGATCGTCTTATGCTAGATCAACGCTTCTCAATGGAGAATCCCACACCATTTTGTCTCTTGGGCTCGCCAACCTCTGACGCAGTAAGCTAACGAACCGACTGTGCAACCTTCCTAAAACATACAAAGCGGTCGCCTTTGCATACGTTGAAAAGCTTACTTCTTAAGGGACATGGACGGAAGCGTCAGCCCCGTAGTGCGGAGAAACGATGAATACTCGTTGAGAAGGCTAAGTACGGATTCTAAGCCTTAAGAAGGCTAAGTACGGATTCTAAGCCTCAAGAACCCTTTTTGGGGAATATCAACAACCTTCGGCTAGATGGGTTTAGTGGCTCATGGTTGTGGTGGAAAAGAAAATAAATATAATAAAAATAGAGATTTTATTAAAAGGAAATATGAGAAGAACAAAAGCCTAGACTTTTGGAGAGAGAGTATTTACAGAAAAATATCTATCTCTTTTGAGTCACTTCACCCTCTATTTATAGTGTTAGGGGAGATAGTCTAATCCTACTTAAATTCTTAAAAGATAAATACATTTAATTGAAGATAAATAAAATAAAATCCTAAAAATAATCCTTAATAATTATCTCAATATTAATTATCCTAATATAATTAAAATAGAGTTTAATATAATAAAATCTCTTCTTTTTGCATTTCAACCCTTGTATCCTCCATGCTTGCACTTTTGGCACCAACTTTTCCTTGTGGCGCACATTGGCCTTGTGGCGCACATTGGCCCATTTTATCTCTAAATTCACGCTTTTGGCCCTTAATTTTGCTTTTGCCTCAAATTTAATCCCTATGAGATAAAAGATCATAAATAGCTCAAATTAGCAGAATCATACTCAGAATAAATACATAATTAATACATAAAAATACGTTATTCTAGAGTGTTATCAGTACACAGGTTGAAGTTATAGATTTCAATGAAACATTTGCCTCTATTGCTAGAATGGAGGCTATAAGGTTACTTCTAGCTTTGGTCATATATTTGAATATCAAATTGTATTAAATGGACATAAAGAGTGACTTTTTAAATAACTACCTAAAGGAAGAAGTTTGTCAGACTCAACCAAATAGATTTGAAGACATAGCATATCCAGATTATGTTTACAGGTTGAGGAAGGCTCTACGGCCAAAAACAGGCACCTAGGCCCTGGTACGAGAGGTTAACATAGTTTCTTCTAGGACAATATTATCAAAGGGGATCAGTGAATAAAACCTTGTTCATCAAAAAACATAAAGGTCATATTGTCATTACACAGATCTATGTCGATGACATAATATTTGGTTCAACTTTTGTCAATGTAAATGATAAATTTGTGAAGATGATGAAAAATAAGTTTAAGATGAGCCTTGTTGAGGAAATGACATATTTTCTTTGTTTCTAGACTAAACAACTAAATGATGGTATGTTTCTATTCCAAGAAACGTATGCAAAGAACCTTGCCAATCTTGTTAAAAGTTTTGGCTTAGACTCTACAAAGGCTGCCTTAACACATATGTCAACTAGTGTGAGACTGAATTTAGATGTTGAAGGAGTGCCTACAGAAGTGAGCACATTTTGAAATATGATTGGAAGCTTATTGTATTTTATAACAAGCAGGCTTGACATTATCTTTGTTGTGAATGTGTGTGCTTGGTTCTAATCCAATCCAAAGGAATCCCATGTCAAAGTTGTTAAGAGGGTAATCAAGCATGTTAGTGGCACTCTAGACTATGGCATATGGTTATTTAAAGATAGTGTTATGTCCTATTTCGAATAAGGCTCATCTTACTCTCCACATTTTGTTTCTTGGTATAGAAAGAAACAAAATTCCATCTTACTCTCCACAATTGAGGCAGAGTATATAGTACCTAGGGGCTGCTGTGCACAACTTCTCTGGATGAAGAAAGTGCTTGTAGATTATAGTATGGAAACTTCTATGGCCATTGTTTTCTTTAACAACACGAGTGTAATTAACATATTGACATACATCACTAGTTTATCAGAGAGCTCGTTGAAGAATGAAAGGTAGAGCTAAAATATGTGAAAACAGAGAATCAATTGGCTGACTTGTTCACCAAACCACTAGATGCTTTAAGGTTTGAAGGGATGATAAATTCAAATGGGGCCTGTCGCATTTTGTTCATGGTAATTATGTTATGAAGGCAACCAAATTTCATATTTGTGTTGCCAATTAAAACTTATTTGATGGAAAATTTTAGCATTTAATTTTGATGGTCTTTTCCCTACTTTTGGAGGCAAATATTTGGGAAAAGATTTCTTTCCAATTTCTTGGAGGGAAAAGTTTGATGGGTGTTGTGCCAAAATCAAATTGAAGCCTATAAATACAGATCACGTTAGAGAAAAATACTTACATTTATTCTTTGAATTCACCAAGCCCTAAAGAAATTCTTGCCTTCTTGATTTTCTTACTCTCCTCACCTTTTCGTGTTTGAAGAACCCTACGAAAAAACTATCATGGCGAACATTGAGAATTGCTCTCCCTTACTTGAAGAAACACTAGTACAATAATTTAAAAGTTCAGAGAGAGCTACTACTAAACCTAAAGTTTCTGCTCTTGAAATCCTCGAAGGTTTTTAAACAAAGCCACAAACTATGGGCACTGTCTCAAGAATAGTTTTGCCTGATGATGTTGCATAGATTTCATCTCCTCCCAAGACTAGACTAAGGGTGTTGATGAACCATCTGAGGAGGTCCAAGAGGAGGCCATTGATGTAACAACCTGATTTTCAGTGGTACCAAAAAAAGGTTGTTTCAAAACCCCATTTCCATAAATATAGTCCTTAAATATTAAATTAGAATATTTACGAAGTTTGTATAAAGGAATATTAAATTTTAGTTCTTTAATTTTGCCTATTACTTGCTTAATTAAGGTACAAGGATTAAATTTTAAAATTTTTTATCGCTGTACATTTTTTAATAGCTAAAGGTTCCAAATGGTAAATAAATCATTTGTGTCCTCCAATAGTGGAAAATGATGTTATCATCCACTAATTTTAGTTAATTATGATTAAAGTTTAATTAATTAATTAAGGTTAATTAAGATTTAATACAAGTATATAAGTTAAATTAAAGGAAAAAAAAAGACCATTTCTCTTCATCTTTTTTTCTTACTGTAAGGAAAAGAAATAAAACCCTTGAAGCTTCCAAACAGTCAGTCCTTAATTTGGCGAGTTCAATTAAATCATTTTCTTGTAATTTCTATGTTTTGAGGTCATGAGAGCTTGATTTAGATAGCTCATATGCCAATTTGAAAAAACTATTAAAATTTTTAAAGGTTTCCATTATAGGTTTCTTGAAGATATTGATGTTAAATTGATAGATTTTAAGCTTAGATGTGAAAAAAGACTAGATTGTAATGTTTAAATTGTTGGTTTTGTACATAACGACTAAAGTGAATAAATTGTGAAATTGAGGTGAAATTTCAGTAATAATAGATAGTAGAGGGTCTAGAATGAATGTAATTGAGGTCAGTTTTCAAACTGAAGCCCAAAATTTAAAGTTATGGCTATTTCAGTTTTAAAGACTAAATTGAATAAAATGTAAAACTTTAGGGGCATAAAAAACAAAATTTTATAGGTTCATACATATCATGTCATAATATGAAAATGTTTGGTATTGATGAATTGTCTAAAATAATTGTATAGATCGAGAATTGGATCAAACCAGAGATAATTGGAGAAAAGCCAAAATTATCAATTAGTCTTTGAAGATTCAACTTGTTTTCTTTTTTGAACAAGAAAGTTCATATGGTATTTATTTATATAGATTGATGTGTACTTGGTTTTTTAATTATACGTGTTTGGTTTTTTAATAGATGCCCGTTTGAACTTAGTAAAGGTTAGGATATGATTGGCATGCCAATAGAGTTTTGTGCACGCTTGTACTGGATTAATTATAGAGGATTGCCGAGGTTCAACATTTGTTGTAGATACTCAAGTACATCTGACACAGGTTTACCTCGGACGAGTAACCGAATGTCGTTTTAAAAGTGTAGCCCGGATGAGTAACCTAACATGTATATATTCAACTTGGACAAACAATCATATGTGTTGTTATAAAGGTTTAGCCTGAACAAGTAACCTAACATGAATATATTTAGCTCGAATGAGCAACTGGTGTAACAGAGATATCTGCATATCCAAGCCTGCTTACTAGAGTTCATTGGACGATGCAATTCATATGAAATGATAAATTGAGATGAGATATAACGATCTTGATGTTTATATATAGAAATGTTGACTTGAACTTGAATATTGTATTGGAGCAATGCTATTAACATATATGTGATCACATTATCCATTGATTGAATGAGATTGAAAATTTGTTGTACATAATGACTTAACTGGTATGATAAGAAATTGAGATGTTATTGCTCTGCTGTAATTTGATGTGTCAAATTAGGTGTCCTCGTTATACTTAAGGAGCTTGTTTTTGGGTAAATTATAACATATTTTTCGTAGTTTAATGTAGATTTTAGATTTCTAACTTAATAAGTGTAAATATCTCTTTTTACTCATTTTGAGACCTAAATTGGTTGATTGTGCCATTGGGGGCACTAATATTTAATTGAGTGTTGTAAGTACTCGACAGTGGCCTAAAATTACGCGAAAACATCACCAAGAAAAGGGTATCATGACATCGGAGCATGAGAATTGCGATACCTTAAATAGGCCCTAGATAAAGGCTACCTACAGTGGTATCGCGATATCCACCTTCAAAGAGGGACCCCATTTCAAGATTGATTACGGTATTGCAATATCCACATCGTGAAGGGGACAAAAAATGATGCCAAGGGTAGTCTTTGTCCAACTGAAGCACCAATCAGATGAGACTCGTTCAAGGGCATATTGGTAAATAAAATTGGGTAAAATTCTGTTGCTAAAACAACTAATTTTGGCTGAGGAGAGAGGGATACACACATTAGTCTTAGTTTAGCTTAGTTTTCTCTTTAGTTCTCTTAGGTTTTGTTCTTCATTTTTAGGGTTTCTAAGTTCTCATCTTCCTTAGTTGTAGAGTTATTTTTTTGCAACTTTTATTCTTTTTCTTGTTTATTTTGTTAGTTAAGTTAGTTATCACTGTAGCTAGGATTTATTTGCACTTTTAGTCCATTTCCTTTGCTTGTAATGACATTTCAGCCTTTAGTTTAATAAATTTCAGTTTCTTTTAGTTTAATCTATTAAAAATTCCAGTTTTTATGTTTTTTGTATTTCATTCTACTATTAAATGTTCATTTACACTTCTTTTAAGTTTTATAGATTAAAAATCTAAACTTTCATGTTTTCTTAAGCTTTATATTAATGGTATCCATTTCCTTTTCTTGCATGATTATTAGCTTAGTTTTTTGCATGGATAAATAAACTTTAAGGGGTTGATTGGTGAAGATGTGGGTAAGTTGATTTTTGGATGAGAGACTAAGTTACAAATAAATTAGACTAAATTGAATAAACCTAAAAAATTAGGATTAATTCCCCTAAGGGATTATTTAGGCAAGTGAGACTGAGAGGTAATCTTATTGAGCACCAATTCGTTATTCACGAGTTAGCCAATGAGATTAAGAGATAAATCGAACTAATTTGTCTAATTTGGTAAAGTTGAGATCGAGAGGTAAAACAGAACCACTTTATGAGTTTAAACAATTTAGATCCCTAATTCGAAGATTAGTGAACCACATCTAAATCAATCAACCACTATTTTTTATTCATTGGTTGATTCAGTAACTTTTCATATTTTACAATTTAGTCTTTGTGTTAATTAATTGATAAATTAATGTAATTATTCTTGATTTCATGACTTTTCATACTATAGTGTTTAGCGATTAGTTAGTTAGACTCTTTATTTTTCATGCTTGTAGCTATAATTTGCTCAATCGTCGACTCTCTTAGGTTCTATCCTCGGAGTACTTTATACCTTATTGTACAATTATATTACAACTGTCCTTTCACACTTGTAGACACCGCACGTTAGTATATTTTGATTATTTGTTTGTTGTCTTTAATTGTTGATTTCCTCTCATTGTTCGCGAAGGCGATGTGAGGGCAGATAGTTATATGGTTTGATTACATGTTAAAACTCACATTGTTATTGTGTGATTTGTCATGTCTAGACAAGCTATGTCAAGCTAAGTTGCTTATTGTGCTTAATTGAAAGCTAAGGTAAGCTTTTGTTTAATGCCTATGAACTTACTAAGCATTTTATATGCCTACCCTATTTGTTTTCCCTTTTCTTTGTAGATTGTCACCTTACAGAACACATTAAGTTAAGTCATATCGAAGCTCACACTATCTTATCATCGAATCGATAGTTTTGTGGTCATTTTGAGTCCAGGGTTGTAGAATGTATAAATAAGGTGTCTTGAAGTTATTTTGATGTATATAAGTTGTGGTGAATTGAAAAGCTTGGTATAATATGATGCTTATGGTAATGCCTAATTGGAATGGTATATTTTGATTAATGTGCTTGAGGTATGAATGTAAAGTGTATGTTTTAATCATATACTTGAATTGGTATGTTTTAATGATATACTTGAATTATGAGATAGTGAATGGTTAAACAGGTTGATGTTTTAGACCTAAAAGCTATTAATGTCAAGTGTGCACTTATGTGCATGAAATTGAAGTGATTTGATTTGTTTTATTATGGTAAGGACTAGGTAAAGATAAGTGTTTAGATGTTCTGATTGGTATACCTAATGACGCTGAAATGTTAGGTACAATTGATGGTTGTGTTTATTGTTTTGTTAAGATGTTGAACTTGAATATTTGAACTTGATTTGTATGTTTTAGGTATGTTTTGAGCCATTTGAAATTGGTACTTGATGTATATGTGGCAAGGTTTGGATGGAAATATTGAAATAGAAACCAAAAACATGCTTTTTGCCAAATACAGAGGTCACGTGGTGACACCAGATTTTGGACGTCACAACGTTGCCATTACAGTGAGTGACGTCATGACGAGCTGAGGCTTGTCGTCCCGACATGACATACTATGATGGTCACGTCTTGATGAAAGCTAGAACGACGTCGATCCATACATTTCTAAAAATTTACAATTTGATCCTATTTTATGCTCAGGTTGATAAAAGAGCTTTCGTAAGCTCGATTAAGACTTGAAATTGATTGTTTATCATAGTTTGAATGTAATTGGCATGTAATTGCGTGCGTGAATGATTACTTATTTCGGATTTGACTGTAGTTGCTCTAGCAACTGATGTGGCATCCTATAGCTTGGACCCAACAATCGGGTCGGGCGAGGGCGAGGGGTGTTACAATTAATGCTGCAAAGGACCAGGAAAACCAAGCAAGAACAAGCCATGAAGAAGCCTTTGAGCCAACATAGATTATTTCCCAAGTTCTTGCAAAGATCAATCATTCACTCAACATCACATTACATCTTTAACTCAATGCATTTCGATTTTGTATACTAGTCTTTCAAATATTGTGGTTGGCAATGCCTTGGTAAAAAAAGATTTGTCAAATTATCACTAGAATGAATTTGTTGAACTTCTATATCGCCTTTCTTCTCAAAATCATGAGTGAAGAATAATTTTGGTGAAATATTGATTAAAGGAAAAAAGTATAACATGTTTTAGACTCTCATCACATTACATCTTTAAGTCAATGCACTCCAATTTTGTATACTAGTCTTTCGAATGTTGTGGTTGACAATACCTTGGTAAAAATATTTGTAAATTATCACTAGAATGAATTTGTTGAACTTCTATATTGTCTTTCTTCTCGAAATCATAAGTGAAAAATAATTTTGGTGAAATAAGTTTCTTCTATCACCTTTAATGAAACTGTCATTCAATTGAGTTATACATGTTGCATTATCTTCGTATAAGATAGTTGACATTTTTTCTGTAAAAAGAATCACATATCTTCTAGATATGCTAGGTTAACAATCTTAAATATCCAACATCAACATAGTCAACTAATAGAAATCTTTAATCACTTAAATAAAATAACCCATACAAATGACTCCTCTAAAATATTTAAATACATGTTTAATTTCATTTCTAATGTCTGCATGATAAAGAAGAATTAAATCTTTCTAATAAGCTTACAACAATTAACATGACTCAAATCGGTTACTTTTCATTGCACATCTATTAGTATCTTAGCCTTGTTAAATAAGGATGTGTCTTTCTAATAAGCTTACAACAATTAACATGACTCGAGCTGGTTACTTTTCATTGCACATTTATTAGTATCTTAGCCTTGTTAAATAAGGATGTGTTGGGTTTAGCTTTGCCCCCAACATATCACCCTAGTCTACACTTTTAATTTATAAATGTGACTCAATTCTTTTTTTTTTTTTATCAAAGAATCTTATGAACGATTAATTCTTGTATGATACATTTTTGATCGAAAGAGTTTTACCAATTCCAATAACTTTTCTTTTTGATTTGAAAATAGTTTGAATCGGATCCTTTCGATTTCTATATGGAAGTTATACCAAAATTTACCATATATAAAGAATGAATATAAAGTGTCTTTTAAATTATTCACAACATAAGATTGTTGGCATTCACTAAACCTCCAAATTCTCATGATAAATATTTGTTTATTATTATTAAACACCTTCGACTTAGTTTGGACCGATAAAAATGTTGTTTTATATTTGAGTGGGAGGGGGAAAGATGGGACAATCGAATCTAGTTTTTAGATAGTCTTTTAAAAGCTCAACAATCTACTATATCAGCTAAGTAGCAGATCACAGTTCAGCAAGTAAATCAAACATGAAAAGGTTAATTAGTTAAAAGTCATCACTCAGAAATTTTTATATACTGCCATTCAACTCAACAAGAATGAAACTTTTAACAACATTGAACTTATTAGATCAAAATTTTAAATAAAAAAGGGAATTACGGTCAATCTTTTACAACTATAGACTATTTAGCATTATTCTATGAAAAAAAACTCATTTCCCATGAATTCCTATATAACTACTTGCCTTGATTGACACTAACCTCAGCAGACATGGCTGAAAGCTCTCCTGGATACTCAAATGCCATCGCCCCCTCAGGATAGCGGAGATAGCAATGGGACAAACATCCAATACCTTGTCTTTGTTCCTACATATCTGAACTAAAATGTCCAATAAACCGAGACTATATCCAGAATGGCCTCAAAAAATCCTGCATACTATAGCATGTGTTTGGATGAAACTTGTATTCAAGATATAGACCACTTTCATGACCACTCTCTTGCAAGTCCTAACAAGAAAATTCTGGCGCTCAAACACCCTCCAATGCTTCAAGGTCTCTATTTCCAGTGGCCTTTCGACGCAAAAGGGCCTTGAAAATTGAAAAGACAGCAACCAATGCAATCTCCACATGATCCGAGCTACTCATCTTCACACGGACTTGCCCCATTTTCTGGCTATTTATATTGCCATTAATAGACAGCCTCATACCTCGTAATGGCCTGAACTCTGACTCAAAACCTCCGCCAAGGACGGTCTCTTTTCTAAATGAGAGAGCTGTCATAGTCAGGCTGAGATTATCATTTCTCACAGGGTAGTCCCTCCCTCTAAAACAAGCTTCAAAACTCCCACCATATGCCAGTTGTCCAGAACCCTCCATTAGCCCAGTATTCATAACAAACTTCACTCTCTTCCCCACCAATATCGTATCCTCAAGCTTAGCACCAACATAATACTTGTTTCGGAATGATGTCAGAGAGATTCCACAATCAGTAAAATTGTGCTTGAGGCTCCTCAGCTTTGCATTGCTGTGGACATTATACATAAGATCTTTACCAGTAGACTGAAGATCAAGTCCTAAAGAATAAGTAGGCCCCACAGGATCTACATATGCTACCGCACATTCAGATTGAATACTGAAATCACGCTTGTCCTTACTCATCTGCCCTGCAATTGAAGCAAAAACATTGTTTTTCACTTCCAAAGCTGTCTCCAAGTTTATTCCATCAAATCCAACATCATGATCCCATCCATGTGGATCAAGAACAGGTCTCGTAAGCAACAAGTCATTTGTGACCAGGCAGCGGTATCTGTGTACTGGGCAATCTGAGTCAAAACTTGGAGGGACTGCCATATCCGGTAATGGGATAGCCTCTGGAGCCACATTGTTATCAGCATCATCACCATCATTACCTTCAAAGCTTTTCTCTCTGGACAGCTTGCTCTCGTTCCGTCTGAGGCACTCTTCCTTCAACTGTTTCTTCAAATAAAGAGTCTCCCTGTATTCCAGCTCATCAAGATAGGCTTTTTTCTGTGATTTAGTCAATTTTTTAAATTGAGACTTTGTCAGGATTTGAATTGAAGGCAATTGATCATACTCCTCTTCTGCTTCCTCTGAGAGCAGAATCTCATCAATTCCAATTTCTGGCTCAGCTGAATTTGATACTGACCGATGACGTAAAAAAGATGAGAGAAGATGAGGCAGAGAAGGCAACTGATTGTTACTTACTTGTCCTAATTCAATGCTGTCTTGAAACTCAAAGAGCTTGTTGGCATCACCAAGAACCTTGGTACATGTGCATAATAACAAGAACTGAGATTTCCAAACCTGCCCATTTGGAAGTATATTTTCCCCCAAGAAATTTCTTTTGCACTGAGGGTCATTCTCCACCAAAAGTACCGGGTTTTCAAGCCTCGAGTCAGACACTGCCTGGTGAATATATTGCTGCACTAAATCAGTGCAATGGTTCACATAAGATTCATAACTGACAGGGTAACCATTAGGTCCTTCAGGAAGTGCTGAAGAAGAATGTGTCATGACAAGGATAGTGTTAAACCAAATTGCATTACCAAAAACTTCAGTCATAAGCTTCAAAAGTGGGAAATCACTATAACCCATGTTCAAGAGGTCAAGCCGCTCAAAATATAAAACAATGTCTGGAGGGGATCTTCTAATGAATCTCTTCACAGATAGCATAATCTTCCTATTCCTTCTCATGGTACTAGATGATGAAGGTAGAAAACCAGGGGTATCAATGAATGTTACTTTAACCCCATGAACAGTTCCTGTGATCTCTTGAATGCAATCGGTGGCAGGATGAAATGCATTTGTCTCGGTTTTAGGTTGATCAAACATAGAATTTATGGTTGCACTCTTGCCAACTCCTGTTTTGCCAAGGACAAGTATTTTAATAGAGAAATCTAATCCTTGGAGCCCAGATGCCTCCTGTTCCCTTGCTATTGTTTTGGCTCTCTCGTTTCTTAAGTTCACTCTCTTCAAATCTGATTCCCCTGCTCGTATCAAAGTTGCTAGGTGCATCCTATATAAAACTTTAGCCACCAGAAGATTGTCTTGAGATTGCCCCAAACGTATGAGAAGACGCAAGAATGTAATCTGGAGATCCTCAATCTTAACCAATGGATCCATCTTTTTTCTATTAGGACTACTATGCGATATATTAGAACCTTCAACTAGGATTTGCCGCTGTGAAGTAAAAGAGTCATTATCATGAATGCTACCAGAAGGGGAGGATATATCAGGAGGCACTGACAATGCTACTGAACTGGTGGTGTGAGATGAACCTAATAAAATAGAAGACAATTTGCCCAGTTGGTTATGAAAGTTACGTAATCTACCTAGAACATATTTTTTTTTATTCTGCATCAAAATCCACTTCTTTAATATAAGAACAGGTTAAAAGATGAACTTAATGAGAGATTCAGAATACATTTGTAGTCATAAAGGTATTATCAATTTCCAGTTCAAAGATTACTCAAAGCATTATAAATAAAGTTACAAAAAAGATTTGATTCTAAGTAGTGAAACTCCTATCTATTAATCTGCCAAGTAATCCGTCAAATAGGCAGCTCCAAAGTATATAATGTCACGTTCGTTGCAGCTTGCCAAATTCGGTGAAGATATCCAAGCTTCCCCTTTCTCAAGGTTTAATTTGCTTGACTATGATTCTTCAGTTAATTTACTAGTTTTTTGTTTACGACAAATATGTCAGTATCAATGACAGCCATCAATAAGCAAGTTTCTGACCACCTAAGATCATTCCACCAAGTACCAAGGTCGAGCATTTAACCATGTAGTTAAGAATATCCAATGAAATTAGGTTATGAGAAGGACAAGAAAAAGTAAGAGTCTTACATTTTCTAGGGATGAATTAGACTCATAGAGCTATCAAATCGGAACATCGTACAGATATTAAATCATACCTTGATCTTCTGATTCAAACTCTTGAGACGAAGGAGCCTCCGGAAAGAAACCGCCGCCGCTGCCGGACAGTGGTCTAGAGGATGCCAATGAATTGGATAGTACTTGAGTGAAAACCCAGTCTCGAATACCTTTCATCCTTCCTGAAATTTCACCAAAAAGGCTTATTGTTAATACTAAGCCTCAGACCAATACAATTTCCATTACAAGCTGGTACTAGTAAGGAAAAATCCTCACCATAAATCATAAGCCGAGATTAAAAAATAAAAAAAAACGTATTTCCAAATATTTTTATAAAATATGAATCCATCGAGTAAATTTAAGATTTATATAAGTTAAAAAGTAAAGAATAATTCAATTGGAATGAATATTATAATATAAATTAAAGGAGAAACATTGAATCCCAGCAATATGAAATGTCAAAAAACAAAAAAGTGGGGATAACTTCATACCTAAAATGAAAAATAAATAGAGCTGTGAACTATACCCAAATTCAATCTCCCTGATAATTTCAATGAAGAAGAAGAAGAAAACGCTCAGCTAGAATTGGATTCTAAGCAACAAAATTCACATCGGATTCGAATTGGCTGGTGCATCTCTGAGAACGGTGGTGTCAGGCTTATTTGATTTGATTTAATTTAATTTAATTTAAGCTTTAAAAAAAATTGGAATCGAAGGGTTTTTTTATTATTAATATTATAAATTCCTGTAAACACAAGGAGGGGAAGAAACAGAGAAAAGAAGAGGCTGTGGCTGTGGCTGTGGCTGTGAGAAGAAGAAAATTCAGATAAGACAGACAACGATAGAAAATAAGAAAATTTCCCACTTATTATAAAACAAATTTTATTTTTTCCTTTCGATGCAATGTTGGTCGCCAATTTCTTCTGCCCTACCCCGTTTCTTGTTTCTTTTTGTTTTTTATTGGGATAATATTTCTTTTTTAACTTAATCATAATGTTTCATATTTTTATTCATATTAAATATTTTTTGAGATTTTATATTTATCAGTGTTGATGTAATGTAACTTTCTTTTTTCTGTTGAAATTCAATATACGTGTGGGTTTAGATGCACAATGTATTTATTTGTAGTTAGTGTAAAAATAATAATAGCGATAAAATTAAATATTGTAACGATACTGTAACGTAAAATAAACAGTAAATTAAACTTACCTTACTGGCCATCTAAATTTAACCATAATATTATCTGAACCTTTTTCCTGAATTCCTAACTTCATAATCCTTAAACCAAACTCATTTCTTAAGCTTTGAATCTTGCATTGAAACATCTTATAATTGCCTTTCAAATTATTTTATTGTAACATATTCAAGTTATAATATCTTGTCTTATCGGGTCAAGAATTTTGACTGAACTTCATTGTTAATCAAAGTTGATATTGACTCTTTTGTTTGAGATGCATTTTGTGAGCATAGTCCTCTACAAGTGTTTAAGTATTATTTAGATAAGGGAAAAAATATTCTAAATTAATCATAAATAAGGCTTATTGTAAACCCTAAATCATATTTAGGATAAACTCAAATCATATCTAGGGTTATTCTACTAAGTATTTGTGTATCTAAATAATGCTTAAACAATTTATAAATAGGAGGATTATGCGCTTTAATGCACTCAAATCCATGTTATCTTACATTTCATATTCTCAATCGGCTAAAATATTTATTTATATATAAATGGATCTGAACTTTCATGAGGTCGACGGCAGCCCTACCAATGGTCCAACCTAGTAGGTAATCCTTACCTCATTCGTAAAGGAACCACTTAATATACGCATATATAAGATGTTGTCTTTTATCTCCCTATCAACTTTCACAAGTCTACTTTTTTTTTCTCTTGTTCATTAATTTCCCCAGTTTGCAGAAAATTTATATTGCCTTGTCTCTCCAATTTTCCTTTTTCTTCAGTTTAGCTTGGCCAGGAATTGAATGCCACAAATTTAATTTAGAATGGACTCAAATCCTTCTAGTGATCAAGAAAGCCGAAAGAGATTGAAAATACAAGACTTAGAAGATCACGAGCTACTGCTTCTTCATGTTGATCGGTTTCATCAAAGTGAGAGTTACCCCAGAATTCATGATAAGAATGAGATCCCTCCTGGCTGGTTGGATTGCCCTTCACTTGGTCAACAAATCTTAGGCTGCATTCTTCCTTCCAAGGTCCCTCTTGATGAATCCTTCCAAACCAACATTCCTCCTGGAAAAACATACTCTTTCAAACAAGTGATTCAAAGGGTGGAAAATTCCGATGGGAAGCTGAGTTTAGTGGTTGATTTGACGAATACTCGTCGTTACTATTCAGTTCCAGACTTGAAGCAAAAAGGGATTGAGTATGTCAAGATTAGATGCAAGGGGCGTGATGCTATGCCCGATAACTTCTCCGTGAATATTTTTGTGTATGAGTTGTCGAAATTCTTTTCACGTCAGGCGAATGAGTCGAAGAATTTCGTGCTTGTTCATTGTACACACGGGCATAATCGGACCGGGTTTATGATTGTTCATTATCTGATGCGTTTTCAGCCATTGATGCCTGTCACTCGAGCAATGGAAATATTTGCTCTTGCTCGTCCTCCTGGGATCTACAAGCCAAACTATATTGATGCTCTGTATGCATTTTATAACGAAGGAAAGCCTGTAATGTTTGCCTATCCGTCACCTCCTCAGTGGAAGAATACCTCGAATGCATCGTTGAATGAGAATCATAAATTGGATGCAGGTCCAACAACACAAAATGATTATATCTTGGGAGATAAAATACCATTCAATCAAATGAAATCACTTAGGGAATCATGCTACAAGATGTTGAACCTAAATGTTGAAAGAGCTAGAAGGTTTCCAGGGTCTCACCCTGTTTCACTCAACAGGGATAATTTGCAACTTTTGAGGCAACATTACTATTATGCTACATGGAAAGCTGATGGGACTCGGTACATGATGCTAATAACTGTCGATGGATGTTATTTGATCGATAGACATTTTAATTTCCGAAGAGTTCAGATAAGGTTCCCATGCAGTTACAGAAATAGTACTCACCATTATACCTTGCTTGATGGAGAGATGGTGATTGGTACTTTGCCATGTTCTCAAAACAAGGAAAGAAGATTCTTGGTTTTCGATATCATTGCTTGTAATGGAAATAATCTGATGGAGAAACCATTCTCTGAAAGATGGAATTTGGTGGAGAAAGAAGTGATCGAGCCTCGAAATCGAGATCAGAAAAACATTAGCCAAAGCAAGCATTCGTGTTACAAATATGAATTGGAATCTTTCAGGGTTGGGAGAAAAGATTTTTGGTCACTTTCAACTGTGCCAAAGATATTAAAGGAGTTAATCCCCAAACTTTGTCATGAAGCAGATGGTCTTATTTTTCAAGGTCGAGATGATCCTTACATACCTTTCACTCATGAAGGCCTTCTCAAATGGAAATATGCTGAAATGAACTCAGTTGATTTCCTGTTCCAGATGGGTGTTAACGATGATCATAAACTTTTCCTTCACGAAAATGGGAGAAAGAAGGTGATGGAAGGGCACAGAGTTGAATTCAGAGATGGCTCAAATCCTAGCTCATATTCTGGGATGATCATTGAATGTTCTTGGGACAGCAAGGACGCGGTGTGGGTTTATATGAGGAAGAGAAATGATAAAAGAAGCCCTAATGATTTGAATACCTACAAGAAGGTGATGAGAAGCATAAGGGATAACATTACAGCAGACATTTTATTACAGGAGATTGATCACATTATTTGCTTGCCTATTTATAAACATCCTCCTTCTCATCGGTTGAGTTTTAAATACTTATGTATGTTTATGAGTATACTTATTGTAATATTTAAATGTCATATGAAAAATGGTTCTTCTGGTTGACGTATATATGGAAAATAACAGTACTACCATTAGCAACTAAAGATTCTATGCAAATAATTAATTAAGGAACTATCATCTATGCATCTAACAATAAATGATGAGCTCACGCTTTAGCTCTATTCATCATTCATAGAAAAATTCTCTATGAAAATTGTAAACTCTTTGTAATTTTTTTTATTATAACTTGATTTCAATGTGGATATTCAAAACTTGCAAATTCAATTATTTTTTAATTTTAAATTTTAAATATTGTTCTTGATTAAATCTTAACTCGATTCGCACGAACATTGTTGCCGATGTAGGAGGATGTAATTTCGAGTGCACTAAAACACATTATTAGGGGCGAAGCTAGAAATTCTTTTTAGGAGCGGCCGAAATTAAATTGTAATTTTTACGGTAGTAAAAATGCAATTTCACCATTTGAATAGCCTATATTTTTATAATTTTTAAAGGATTAAATCATTTTTTTATCATTTTTAAGGGGCTAAAGTGCAATTTTACCTTACTAATTTAAAATTTTGAAAACTATAAAGGGCTTAAATAGAAAATTTTCCATTTTAAAGGGATCAAGCCTCAGCCAGTCCCCCTAGATACGCCCCTATGCATTATCCTCCTATTCATGGGTTGGGGAATGGCTATAGGTAGTTCTAGGCATTGTGTCATAAAAATTAGATATGATCAAAACCTATAATGAGATTATTCAAAAAAAAAAGTTAATGGGTCAAAGTAAAAATTACAAAAGCCCCTCAACTTCTAAGATTTGCAAAATTGGTCCCTTGTCATTAGAGGTGCTCATGGGCAGAGCGGCCTGGCTAGACGGCCCGCCCGAAATATGGGAGGGTTCGGGTAAAAATATAGGCCCGAAATATGGGTTTGGGTAAGAAATTAAGCCCGTTTTAAAAACGGGCCGGGCCTCAGGTAAAAATTTTTTGGCCCGGCCCGAATTTAATTAATATAATTTTTTTATTTTTTATTTTGTCATTAATACATTTCCCATTTCCCTTCCCTTCCCCATTTCCCCCCGACCCCAGATAAATCCCTAACCCTTTCCCTCCCTTTTTTTTCCCCCAAATCGGATCCAACTCCACCTCCACCGATTCACGACTCCACGTCCACGACTCCACGACTCCACGGTGCTTCACTGCTTCTAGCCTTCTTCATCTTCTCAAAGGTGAGTTTGCTGTTAACCTTTGAATTTGTTTTTTTGCTTTGTGCTTTTTGATTTTCATTTTTATTCGAATTAGTTCCCTCACTTGCTTGTGACTGTAGATGTATAATTTCATTTTATGTATCCGTTCTTTTCTTGCTTGTGACCTGCTTTTCTAGTAGGAATTCTTCTGTCTACATACTATTATCGCTATTATAGAAATAGCTTAAGTGATGTTTTTATCAATATTGGTTCTCCTATGCTTCAATAGTTATCCTTCTTTCTGTCTCTGCTATTGGATGTCATAGGTTAGCTTGCGGATTTTGGTTGGATTATTTTTCATTTGATGTATAATTTCATATATTTGTTGAAAGCCCAGATGCTAAAACTTCAATTTTGATTTTATTATTATTATTATTATTATTTTGGCTTTGGATTTATAGGTAGTTAGGTACTTTCAATTCTAGGATTATTCTACTTTTCTGAATCACTGAATTGATTTTAGCTCTTAAAAAGTATATATTTTTAAGAACCGGGATAGTGCTTGATTTTGACTTTGATCCTTTACTTGAAGATTCATTTTAGATCTTTATTTAGTTGGAAACTGCTGAGAGATTGTGTTGCTTAAATCTCCCTTGCAAACCCTTTTTTCTCTTCTATTTGACGCATAAATTTTGCTTTATTTGGATGTGAAATCTGTTTGAAGATCTAACTAAAACTCATGTTTTTGAGTGATTTTTTTGTTTTTTTTTGTTTGTTTTATCACAGAACTTTTTTCACTACTGGGAAAGAATACTTGGGCAATGATTTCAATAATTCAATTCCATGTCAACTTTATTTTGTTGAGTTGTGATTTGTGAAGAATTTTTGTTTGATTATATCTAGCTGAGTATCCTCAAAAAACCCAATTTGTAGATTTGAGGCTTTTTTTTTTATCTTTATTGACAATGGAGCACCTACCAGTTGAAGTCATTGGAAACATTTTGTCTCGACTTGGAGGTGCCCGAGATGTTGTGATAGCCTCTGCAACATGTTGGAAATGGCGAGAAGCTTATATTTGTTTTAATATATATGAGTTCGGTTATATTGTTTTAATATACTTTTTTAATATATTGTTTTAATATATTGTTATAATATACTGTTATAATTGTATTGTTTTAATATAATGTTTTAACTTTTAAATTTTAGTATACTGTTATAAATATACATTTAATTTGTAACACATTAAATTTTAGTTTCTATACTTTATTTTTTAACATAAAATGGTGCTTATATTTTTTTAATGTTATTAACTAAATAATTAATATTGTTAATTTTTTGATTAAAACAGTAATTTTTAATGTAATATACTGTTTTAATAATATATTGTTATAAAATTTATAATATACTGTTTTAATATACTATTATAAATATATTTTTTTAATATATTGTTTTAATATACTATTATAATTATATTGTTTTAATATAATGTTTTAACTTTTAAATTTTAATATACTGTTATAAATATACATTTAATTTGTAACACATTAAATGTTGATGTCCTAATGTATTATAGTGTTACTACTTACTTGTCAAACATTAAAAATATTTAAATTTAAAATAATTACTTACCATTTTTAATAAAATACTAGAAAACTATGTCATTAATTGCCCAAGATGTTGTTTAAAATCTAATATTTTTATGATTAGATGTCGTAAATCGTAATTTACCCCCAAATGTAGTGTCATTTTGAAGGTGCATGGCATTGATTAAATTTACGATTATTTAATTTTAATACATGTATATATATAATTATATATTCAATAACCGAGTTATAAATAAGATTGTTTTTGGATTGCAGGACTTGAGTTTTATGACTATGGCTAGTTCAAACACTCCTATACCTGTGGATGATGGGTTTAATGAGTATGAAAGTTCTCACAAACATCAAAAGCCTACCACTTCAAAGGTGTGGGATGAAATGACAAAGCTTGAATGCGAGAACAAAAATGAATTGAAGGCACAATGTAATCACTGTAAGACTATCTTCTCTGCTAAATCTTCTAGTGGAACCTCTCATTTAAGACGTCGTCTAAATAGCTGTTTAAGATACTTTCTTTCTAAATGTTTAAAATTTAATTTAGCTTACAATTTATATTTTGTTATGAAATTAAATATGTTGATGGATTAATGTATAAATATTATGGTTTGTTGCTTAATTTTCCAAAGTCATTTTGGAGGTATATGTACTTGTGGGGTTGAACTTATGTTTTCTTATCTCAAACATAGTTTGAAGCAAAATTAGAGATTGGGATTTTCAGTGCTTGATTTTGTTGTGATTATTATGATTAACAACAAACATATGGCTAAAACTTTGTACTAACATTTAAACAGTGGCATTCAAATTTTTTTAGATTTATTCTGATTAGTTATCATATTCTTTCTTGATATGCTATGCTAGATTTGGACATTCATTTGATACATTCTAGTTGATCTCTTTTTCATCTAGTAACTTTGATCTTTGGATTAAAACTTTTAAAAAAGAAAAAAAGTTGAGCTTTACCATTTTAAGTATAAAGTACAGAATAAGAAGTTAAGAACTGACTCCATATTTTAAAATTTATATAATAAGTATTTTTTGACTACTTTTGTCTTACTTATTAAATTGAGTATGGAACTATGGAACAAAGATCAATGAGAGTAATAGTATGGATCAATTTTGATATTGTTATCCTTTAAAAGCATAAAAATGTAATGATATGATAAACTTTAAAATATTTAAGTTAAAAAGTTAAAAAGTTAAAAGTAATTAAATTCTTAGTTAATTGTTTGTAATTACTTGTATAATCATTTTTTATTTTTAAGATTTGATTGTTTGTAATTAAATTCAAATAAGTAATCTTATTTTATTTTTTTGTTCATTATATACAAAAAAAATTACAATTTGATATTTAATATAAATTCAATAATAATTAATTTTAATAACAATTAGTTTTAACTTTTAAGTCAAAAAAAAAAGCCGGGTCGGGCCCGGGCTTCATTTTTTTACGGGCCGGGCCTGGGCAAAATATTAGGCCCATATTTCGCGCCGGGCCTAGGAAATGGGCTGAAATTTTTTATGGGCCTGGCCCGGCCCATGAGCACCTCTACTTGTCATTGTCCTTGTCCTTGTCCAAACTTTTGAAGAGTACATAGACTTATAATATATTTTAACATTTATACTATAAAAATTTATTATATTTATTGCTAAAATATTAATATAAATATTTTCAATAATATATGAAGAATATTATTTAAACTTTAAAATTATTGTTTTTAAAATTTATTATTAAAATAAAATTTTAATATTAAAATAATAAATTATATTAATTATATTATTAAATAGAAATGATAAAATATATATGTGTAATCATATTAAAAATTATAATATTTGATATTAATATTTACATATTTTTAAAATTAAAATTAAAAATTTATTATTAATATAATAATATTAGGCTTGATTCAAGTTGATTTTTATATAAAAATAAAATTACTTATAAAAGAGTTATTTTTTGAAAAATGACTTACGCTTGGATAAGTAATTTTACAAGAAAAATGACTTATTATCCATTGACTTGTTAGTCATTTTTTATTGATCAAGTTATTTTCCATAAAACAAATATAGGAAAATGTAAATAAATAAAAAACATTTCCCATAGGGATGAAGCCATAATTTTTTTATGGAATTAAGTTGTATATTTTTACGATAGTAAAATTGTAATTTTACCATTTTAAAAGCCTATATCTTTATTATTTTTAAAAGATTAAATCAATTTCTATCGCTTTTGAGGGGTCAAAGTGTAATTTTACCATTATTAATTTAAATTTTTATAAATTATAAAAGGGCTAAAAGGGAAATTTTCTATTTTAGGAGGTCGGGGCCTCTACCAGCCCTTGGTTCTGCTCTTAATTTTTCGTAAATTATTTTTTGTGAAACAAATGCACTCTAAGTGTCGTTTCTTTAACAAAGATGACCGGTAAACATAACAAAAATAAACGAAAAACGAACAAACACCACCAACCCAATAGTTTCTAACTTCTAAGCTCTCATAAAAAAAAAAAAAACATGTTCGTGTCTAAAAAGTACATCATTTTATTAATTTTGTTCGTTACGTGATTTTCAAATTTCACCCGAATAACACTCTTTTAATTTAACTTACAAAAGATGATTAAATTACACGAATCATAGTTTTTCAAGTATAATTGATGTTAGAATAATAAATCTCCAAATGTATGATATTTCAAGAATTAACAGGAATGGAAGATGAACTATTATGTATCATTGCATTGAGAAATTCAAGTTACATTCACTTGTAATTTATACACATAAGCTATAAGCTCTCATAACAAACTAATTACTAGTTGAAACTTAACCACTTTGTTAACATATTTAATTGCTACTGTTTTGATATTAATCATATCAATCTTAAATTGATAAATTTAAGTTATGTCCATTTATATAGATGCATAATATTTTATATACTTTTATATTTTAAATCATGTATAAATATTTAGAAAAAAAATTATTATTATTATTTCTTAACTATTTTTTAATATAATTATTAAAAAATAAAATATGATCATTAAATTTGATTAAATAAATAAATTAATAATTTTAAAATATGCAATTGAGGCCTATTTTGCATATATATATTAATATAAATTTATTGAGAAACTAGAAATTGAATTATAAATATATATATATATATTAAAAATATTTTTTAAAAGTATGAATAATTCCAAAATGATATACCAAAATCTCCCATACTAATACATAAAAATACTTAACAACAACAGTAGGTACATTTGTATGGTACTGATCACCTTAACAAAGACTATGCAAGGTTTCATGTTTTAAATTAAGACAATCCATTGGGTTTGGGCCTCTAAATCTAATCTCAACTTGGACTTCAAATTAAAAGCTGTAGAGATCTGCTATTTTATCTATAATTTAGGATAATTTTAGATTTATTAAAAAATTTATTTGATAAAAGCTTAATAAATCACTTGCTATCCAAATTTAACAAACACTTCAATTGACAAGTGATACAAGTCATTGATGTTAAGATTTTTTTAAAAGTGTTTTTAGGTAATTGTCGATTGAGTTTTAATTCGATTGACATCGATATAATTGTCAGTGCAAGAATTGGAGCGGGACTATGAGTAATTTTAGGTATTCTATGAAAAAGAACAGATGTGATAAGAACTTATAATGAAATTAAGATTAAAAAAAATTAATAGTGTTAATTTTAATGAAATAACAAAAGTAACAAATATTTAACTGATATGTATATTATAATGTTACAATTTCATAGAAAGAAACTACATGCACTTTTTTTAAGAATAATTATTTTCCAAGAAACTTTAGAAAGGTTAACCAACCAACCAACCCACCCTCAAAATCTTATCTACTTAAATCTCTCATCTTCTTCATTTTTTTCCCCAATCTTTCAAGAAAGAAATCAATATTTTAATAAAGGATTTGTATTTCATCTTGAGTTGATATATTGTTTGAAAATCTCTTTTTATCTTTGTTATATGTTTCAAAACTCCTTTTTATAATTTTTATTTATGATTTTTTCTATTAACAATTGATAAAAAAATTTTGGGTTAAATTTTTTTTTAATGAGAAGAAGGAAAAGGAAATTAAATTAATTAAAAATAAATCTTGTTTTCTTATTGAAAAATTTTAGCCTAAAACTTCGTCTGATGACGGTTTATTTTAGTAGAAAACCAATTTACTATTCTTTAAATTTTTAATTATGATTTAGCGTTGGAAAAGTAATATTTGTTTGTTTTTAATAAAAACGGAGGTTAATTCATACTAATTAATAATCATAACAAGATATCTTAAAATTTTAAATTAGGTGTCATGTAAAATAATAGCAACCCAAATCCTAAGTCCTATGCCACAGTTTGAATTAAAATAATAATACAAACTTTGAATAATAAAATATCAAATAATGTATCTAAAGATATTTTAACAAAGCCGAGCTGAGACCCTCTGGATGTCGCGTCCACGTCCTAACCTGATGGGTTATCTGTGAAAATTTAAGGAGGGTGAGCTATGACGCTTAGTGTGAGTTCAATCACAAGAAGATTAGTGCAATAGTCGATAAGGCATATTAATTAATAATGCATAAAATAATCGTAATTTAATAGCAGCTTGAAATATCAATTCTTAATTTAGCCACCATTAGTATCAAGAATTCACAATAGCAATATCAAAATATTGATTTCACAAATTACTCATTCATATATGTAGATATAAATATATCCTACTAGAAATTCTAGGTTTGTATGCACATACTTTCATAGATGCCATACAATATCAATTTTTAATAGAAACGATCTTACCCCACCGCTACACATTACAATCGGAGCTCCTTAGAACTCCAATTGCCAGCACACCAGGTTGTGGGTTAACCACCAATAGTTTGCAGTTTTACCGTCAATGGCTATGGACACACAACAAAATACCGCAGATGGAATCTGCCTTTGGCTGTGGATACACAACAAGACCGTCGCAGATGGAATCTACATATGGTTGTGAGTACACAACAAAATAAATGCAGATAAATTGCCAATACTTCCGTCGTTCATAACATCCCACCCCATGCAATACAATATGGCATGTTCAAACATATCATGCTTTTTATGTGATCGGTTTAACAGTTTCATAAAGCATACTATACATACAATCACCGACACCGAAACAATAGTCATACGTATTGTTCACAATTCATGCAAATGTATATAAATGTCATATTAATATGGTTAGCCAATTTATGGATTCTAACATATTTCACATTATCGGTGACTTAATTGAATAATATAATATACTAAAATAGTTCGAAAAAAATTAGGGAATAAACTAAACATAACATAAAATTTTGGGCCAAAACTGTAAAATCTGAGATACAGGGGACACATGACCATGTGAAATGCCTTAGACCTTGTGGAGGGGGTACACGATCGTGTGGCTAGGCTATATGACAAACTATGACTGTGTGGAGGGTCTTAGGTCATGTGCGATTCGAAAAACCTAGGGCTTTAGGGGGACAATGCCGTGTGAGGGGCTATGTGGTCCACAAGTGTGGTTGGTCGTATGGCCCTATTTCAAGCACGATTTGTCCCGATTTTCTTGTAAAAGAACACACACCTGTCATCGGGGTCTCTAGCAATGTTCCTCATGTTCTAATCTAATTTGAGATACCTAAATCGGGTCCTTCAAACGATATTTACACAATAATTAATAATGAATTTCAAGAAAAATCAAGATTTTGAAAGATTCATAAAAGATCATTTAATCAATCTTAAATTTAACGTAAAAAGAAATTCTACAGGAATTTAAGATCTAAACATCGGGATTGGAATGTTCTTACCTGTTATTGGCAACGATCGAAGAGTGATCACGAATCCGATTGGGAAAAAAGTTAAAATCGGAATAGATTTTCATTTGGGGTAATCAAGAATAATTTCCAGCAATGGAACAAAATTTTGATGAAAAGACAGAGAATTGAAAATCTTAGGCTAATTAGAAAAATGGTTTAAATAGGCTGCTATTTAGGCAAATAATCTTTTTTGCCGAAAAAAGAGAGAAAATGAGTAATGAGTGCTTAACCATTTGAACTACTACCTACACTTCATAATATTTTACTCCTAATTTACTGAAATTAAAAAAGAAAATGGGAGAAGGGTGGACAAAACCTAAGATGTTTTGAAAAGAATTGGGAAGATAGCAACTTTTCTGTTCAGAATTTTATATCATAATTTTTAGAATTAAATTACAGTAAATGACAAATCAATTTTAAATTATAAAATATCAATCTCCAACTTTATTAGAAGAGAATAGGAATGGATTAGCAATTAACATATTTTCTAAAGAACAAGTATGGGATAGCTATTGATTGCTTTGCATGTTGTTAAAAAGTACAAGATATTTTCCATAAAAGAAAATTAAGAATAGAGCTGTGAGTTTTTAACACGCAATTGCTGACGACTTTAAGCCTAATCCTTGATTAATGCTTATCTCTGTGCAATATATTTATCTCCTTATTTACAAAATTACTAATATATAACACTCAAGTTGATGATAACAGTCCATAATTGATGACATACAAATTATGAATTATTTCTGATTGGTCTACCTGGCATGGAGTAGGAACGTTGTTTCAGTATGCATTTTCTTCTGCCTATCTTTCATGAGATTCAGTGATCTGGGATAAATGAATTGCCCTCTTGCTGTGGTGTACCATTTTCAATGCCAATCATCTATGTCAACTTATGAAAAAGAATATAATTTCCAATTATATCACATTCTTCAATTTTCTTTTAATAATTTCATTATATGTTCTTTTTGACACAATGCATAGAACTATCCATAATTTCTCCCCAACTCATAAATAAGAAGATAATGTGTTTTAACGCACTCGAACCAGTGCAATTTAAAATTACTCATACTATAGGTATAGATTTATTAAATAATTATGGTATGTTTATTTTTAATAAATTGATAATATACAACATGTAGAGCCAAAATGTTCCGAGGGTGACCATTGACCAGCCGTGACTACCCTTCACTCTCCCCACCAAAGCTTAAGCTTCCATTTAATTTTATTTTAGTTCCTTGTGCTGCATTTTTTTAAATTGTTGGTGATGAGTAATAATGTCACTTTGGCACCCACAAGATCCCTAATCTGGATTCCAGTTAAAGAAATATACCAAGACACAAAATATCCTTATTAGGTGGAACTTAAATTTAATCAATTAGGTCAATTGTCATGTGGTCCATTTTAGTTTAATTTCAATTGTAAATTAATAAATATACAAAGTATTTAGAGGGCAACAGGGACTTGTACTTTAAGTTTAATCCTCACTTAAGCATCCAATGTTTTGGAGAAGTGTGAAATTGGTGCTTCCATCCCATCATTTGAGGACTACTTTAGCTTTCTTTCAATGGATATGAGAATATTGAATCTCTGATTTTGTCAATTTTTTTATTTGGTTTCTAAATCTTTTTATTTGGTATTTTTCTTATAATTTATTTTTTTAGTTTTGGTTTTTACAATGACTGACGTATTTTAAGATTGTGCCACATTTTGTCGCATTTTCACAAAGGTTCAAACTAAAAAGGATAAACTATAAAAATAGTCACTCAAACTATTAGTGTGTTCCTGTTTTGGTCAACTAAGTTTAAGATTTTCTATTTTAGTCACTAATGTTAAATTTAATATTTTTATCACTCTTTCGTTTAACCACTAACATTGACCCTTTTTATTAGCATATTAACAATTTAGCCCTCCAATGTGTACAATTTCTATCAATTTAATCATAAATCTAAAAAATCCAACAAACTAGCCTCCAACTTTACACATTCTTTCAATTTAGTTTTGATTCTTAAAAATAATAATAATTCATTTTCCAATAAAAGTACATAAGGTTTTATAAAAATACATACAGAAGTATAAATATTTATAAATAATTTTTTTTTCATTTGCTAACATGAAATTTATTTATTAAAATAAAAATTTTATAAATAAAATAATAATCTTATAAATAAAAAAAATTTAAGAGGTAAAACCATGAAGAAAACTTAGATTCAACTTTTCCCTTTTTTTCAACATCGAAGATCACCATATTCAAGTTGGGCTTAAAACTATAGCCTGAGGTCGAAAAGGGCGAGAATCAATGTTTTTAAGTTGTTGCCCAGAACGGGTTGTTGCGTTTGAGGTTGTGCTTAAAGGCAAACATGATTTAGGATTTATATAGGTGAGAATGAGGCTTTGGAGATCCAGTAGGTGGAAGGCCATGTTGGTAACTCAACAATCAATTCCTAGTTCGATGGCTCGATGATGAAGGATGTGAAAATCAAGGAATTCAGAGTAAGGGTTATTGGTGTCGATGGCCATGGGCAAAGGTGGTGCCCAATGCTTGGCAAATTTGACAAGGACTGAGGAGCAATGTTAGATGTATAATAAAATCTATTATTATAAAATAAACTAAAAAAAATGAAAAATTTGAATCTGATTTAAGTATTTTTTGTGGGTTTTTTTTAAATATTTTATTTATAAAAGTATTATTTTAATAAATAAATTTCAGAGAAAAAAGTAAAATTGGTACTCATTTATTTATAATTTTTAAGTATTTTTGTAAACTCTTATGTATTTTTATTTAAAAAAATGAACTTTTGAATAATTTTTAAATTTTAATTTTTAAGAAGTAAAACTAAATTAATAGAATATGTAAAATTGAGGGCTAAATTTTTTAAAATTAGAACTAAATTGATAGAATTTATAAATATTGGAGAGTTAAATTTATTATTATGCCAATAAAAAGACTCCGCTAGTGATTTAACGTAAGAGTGATTAAAAAATAAATTTCGATAATATTAGGGACTAAAATAGATTTTTTTTAAACATGCATAACTAAAATAGAAACATGCTGAAGTTAGGTAATTATTTTTATGTGGGCCAAAAACCAAATTGAAAAAAAAATCAAATTGGGGGAATAAATATTTTTTTCTCTCATTATTTTAAAAGTGTTCTAAATTTCAAAATCACATGCTTCATTGATTAAAATTGGAACTTAGGAATATCTTTATCAGATTTGTGGACGAATTTTTTATTTAATTCCCATGAGTTGTATCACGGAAATTTATTGCTGCCTATTGATCCAAGAATTTCAAATTCAACATCCATAATTGATTAATTTATGGATTTTTTTTAATATTAATGCTGTTTTAATTATATATGTTGTTTTTTATATAATGCTTAGAACTATTTATAGTTCCTCTCCAACCCTTAAATAGGAGGATAATGTGCTCTAGTGTACTCGAACTCACGTCCTCCTACACTAACAACAATACTGATGCCAACCGAGCTAAGACTCAATCGGCTAAATTTATGGATTTAAGTAATCATGAAATTAAGTTATATTTATAATTTTAATATGTTAATTTGTGTTACATTTTGTTATGTGCGACAGTTGTGTGTAATGAACCCCAAGCTCGCAACGCCTATCTAGTATTGTTTAGAAAATTTTGTAATTTGGTCCTCAAATAGGAAAGCTTGTATACTGTCTTGGAAGTCATGACATTGAACTACTAATGTCGTGACATCAACCTGAAAACTTTTGAAAATGTTACATTTTAGTCTTCCAAGAGTTCAGGGTTATTAATAGAGCTTTAGTAAGCTCGTATAAACCCTTATTTGAAATATGATATGATGTAATGATTCAATAATTGTATATTTAGAATAAAATGGTGTTTTTGTGGAAAAAATTTAATTAATGTTGCTCACGCATTGGATGTGACATCCTGTAGTCCGAATCCAGCAATCGGATTAGGCAACGTATGTTACATATCTGATAGAAAAACTAGTCCCCTAGTTCTACTAGGAGAGGGGTGGCACACCCTAGTTAAATATACTAGGGTTGCCTCCCCTCGTATGTATTATGAAAGGTTTTGAGCCTCTATTGTATTTGGTTCAATTATATGTGCTTCCTAGACTTTTAGCCTAGCACTTTATAATTTATTTCAATATGGTACATGTTTTTTATTTCCTAAAATAAATATTATTTATTAAATTAAATTAAATTAATTAATTTTTCAATTAAATAATTTTTTTCAATCCAATTCTAATTACGTTAAAGTCATGACAACTTTACCATAAAAATATATGAGAAAATATATTTATTTTTCGTATTTAATGGATTCACAATGACTGATTAATTTATCTATTTTTGAACTTCAATTATTTAATTAAATAATAATTCAAAAAACTTAAATTAATTTTCAAATAATTTCCATACTTAGTGAGAAAACACATTTATTTCCGAATGTAACTCATTTCTCTAACTTTATCATTTCCATCCATTTTGGTTCATTTGACTCTTTATGCAATTCATTTCTGATTTCAACGAACTAGCGGAGGGACTGATTAAACATATATAATTAGGGCTAAAATGATTTATAATTAAGCTCTAACTTTTCGCCTATTAATTATAAACTCATTTAGTTACGAAGCCATTCCACTATAGTATCATGATTGAGCTCTCCCTAATTACATACCATCATGAAAGCTACTCAATCAATTCTCGTCCAATGATCTTATCATGCATGTGTTACCCTCATAGGATATTTTTAATCTCTTTGGCATAAATTTGTTCTCTCAATACGATCCAATTTCATTCCGTGGTAATAATTACATCTTCCTTCATAAAAAGTCGATTACTATCAAATAGTAATTAAGTCATTTATCATAAAGATAAACAAATCGTAATCATGTTTACTTTTCATCTATCATGTAATGTGTAACACCCCTAACCCGTCTCCATTGTCGAATTAAGATGACGGGATGCTACGACGATTAACAAGTCCAATAATAAATCAAAACAGTTCAGAGTTCAATTTAATCATCATAAATCAATACTATGATAGTAAATAAGTTCGATAATATCTTAAAACAGTTCAAAAATCAAAATTTAATATCATAAATCATTATCCAATTATTAATCATAGCATATATGCGAAAACGAAACTTAAATCGAGCCTACAAGACCTTAAAATCAATTTGGAAACAAACAGGGACTAATTCGAAACAAAATAGAAAATATGAGAAAACTGAAAACAGGGGTCACACGGCCATGTGGAAAAAACCAGCCTGTGTGGCCTCAAACATGGTCGTGTGACTATACTACATGCTTGTGTCATTAAACCATGTACAGTTTGAAATAGGGTTACACGGCCGCGTAACAAACTGAACCCGTGTGAAAAATTCTTCACCTAAAAATCAATAAGACACACAACCGTGTGGAGAGGCCATGTGTGGCACACAACTGTGTGACAGACTGTAACACCCACATCCTATTCTGTTATCGAAATAGGGTTGCGGAGTGTTACCTTACAAGTCGGAACTTTTCATTTCATACCATAATTCAACTTAAATAAAGCATGCATATTTCCACAGTTAATCAAACATAACAACACAAGATAAAGTGTAAACTTTCACAAAACTAAGTACTAATACAACATATCCAAAAGGGTCCTATTACATGTCATATATATCAAACCAAAATCAAAGTCTACCAAAGATTCCCGGATAGTGTGATTTCTTGTGTTGATCTGATCTTCTGAGTCCACAAAAACGTAATCTACAAAAATGAACCAAATATTGGTAAGCTTACACAAAGCTTTAGTAAGTTCATGTGAATAATCAATAAAATTTTACCCACTTAAACATGATAAATTAGACTTTTTATTTAGACAATGAAATTCCTAACAATCACAACTTCCATCAGATGAATAATATTCGGAACATTATTTCAGTGCTCGTGTCCAATCATCAGTATAGAAAATCTTATTTAGTATAACCAGTGGATAATGCTCGTTTGAGCAAGCATTTAGTATAATCAGTGAATATTACTCGTTTGAGCAAGCATTCAGTATAATCAGTGGATAATGCTTGTTTGAGCAAGCATTCAGTATAATTAGTGGATAATACTCGTTTAAGCAAGCATTTAGTATAATTAGTGCATAATGCTCGTTTGAGCAAGCATTCCGTATAATCAATATTCCATTTTTCATTTTTAAGGGCATACTATTATACAATATAACATTTTAAAAAATATATTATCATATAATATAAGAATCATTAGAAGTATAAATAACGTACGAACTTACTTGACTAAATTACAACAATGACAAATGTACAGAGACTATTCGGTAATTTTCTCTTTTCCTTAGTTTTCCACTCGTTCTTGATCTAAAATAATAATTTCATCCGATTCACTAATTCCAACATCAAAACCAACTCATTTAGGCAATTAAGTTCTTTTAATTTTTTTTACGAAATTACCCCCAATATTTTATTTTTATGCAATTTAATCTTTAAGCTCAAAACTTGCAATTTAACCATTTTTAACCACAATTAATTTCAGCCGAATTATTCAATACCTCCCTACAGCCCCTACTTGCTATTATTTCACAACAAGTCTTTGCAATTTTATCACTTTCACATTTTAGTCATGTATATTAAAATAAACAAAAATTACTTTACAAGATAGTCCTATTTAACAACTAAGCTTAATAATCTATCATAAAACTTCAATAATATACTAAAATCATCAATGATATAATCCAAAACATTTGAAAGTATTACACATTAGTCCTCAAGTAACTAGATTAAACTAATACGAGCTCAAAAATATAAAAAGTACTAAAAACGGACGGAATTTACACCAAATCGACAGGCCTAAACTTGGTCGAACCTCCCATGTCTCAAAAATGGTGGTTTCGGTTTGGGGAAGAAGAACCTAAGTAATCATTTGTATTTCTTTTCTTTTTCTCCTTTTAACTTAATTTATTTATTCTTTAAAATATAAAATTAACATATTTTTACACTAAAAACAAATTCCACCGCTCATCATATTTAATTATGGGTTAAATACCATTTTTAGTCCCCCTATTAAACCTTTTAAACTAATAGTGATTGACTTTTACAATTTTTATGACTTAGTCCTTTTTTTTAATTACTAATCAATAAGGATCTAATAGCAATTAACTACAAAGCTAGAAAATTTCAAACCATTTCTACCGTTTGGCCATTTAAGGAGGGTTTCATTGCACAATTGGTCCTTCAATTATTTTAAAATTTAACTAAACAAGCTTAATTTCAAGTTAATCCTAAACTAATTAGGACTAAATGAGCAAATAGCCCAAAAGTTAGTGGATTTAATCATGTCACCACCGCTTGGACTTTTGATCATGGTTTAATTACCATTTTGGTCCCTTTACTATTTTTAAATCAAAAGCAATTAATTTTTACCTCTTTTACAATTTAATCCTTTTTACGATAATTGAACAATAAATCATCAACATTACCAGACCATACTTCAATTCACATATAATACGACTCTATAAATATTTAATAAAAATATTTACGGCATTAAATTATGGAAACGAGGCCTAATACCTCGTTTTCAATTATCACTTGACTTTTAAATCGAACCACTTATACTAACTTTTAATTTAGTTAGTTAAAATTCCTCAAATCAGAATTCAACATAAAAACTATTTTTGACTCATATTATTTAAATACTAATTATACAAACTCATTCATCAGATTTGTGGTCCCGAAACTATTGTTTTCGACACCACTAAAAAATGGGTTGTTACACAGATCGTGTCCTAGGCTGTGTGTACCTAAAATGACTTCAAAACCAAGTTATTTCAACATCCATATCTTAGGTTCCAAACCATACTATTTCCATTCAATTATACCTATTCAAAACACATCAAAACATGCCAAAATTATGTCAATTCACATTCAACCTAAATGCCTAACCAATGTACCGTCATTGGTACCACAATTCAAACATTTAAAATCCAATTCACATACATCATTTCCCAAATCACAAAACATGTATCTATCAAGCATTTCATAACTTTAAATCACAATCAAAACCAAACTTTCAAATGCATGAATCATACCACTTATATACATATGGCCAAAATACCAAAAGAGCCAAATAAACACAACCACAACATCACATAATAAAGCATGAACCAACATGTCTAATAACAAGTGAACTTAAACTCCTAGTACATGCCACTTATAACCTAGATCAAAATAATCACGATTTATACCGAGTCGTTGAACGTATAGTGTGAGCTCCGACTTGAACTTCCAATCGACATAAACTTTCGATGATCTATAAGAAATCAAACACAAGGGATGTAAGCAAATCTTTGCTTAGTAAGTTTGTATTAAACTTAAGCTTTAACTTACCATAAAGGTTGCAACTTAAACAATTTGCAATTAAATTCATAAGCAAGGTCATAAGATCGTTATTAACCTATAAATATCACAAGTCTCACAAGGTTAGTGAGTTCACATATATGAAACTTATAACCTTATCATGTTATAAAACATATACAAGTAAACACATTAGGTATACATTTCATTCAACATCTATTCATTTAACATTTCACATTTACATTTCAAGTATTAATTTCAAATGTGCCTTTTTACATATCTATCTATATAAACATTTCGTATAAACACTTTATAATTATTTCCATATAACCAATTCATATAATCATTTAGTATATCTATTTCCATATAACCAATTCATATAATCATTTCATATATTCATTTTATATAACCATTTCGTATAATCGTCTCATATAACCATTTCATATTACACATTTAACACAAAATCATTTTGTAAATTACATTTTGTTTAAATAATTCATATCAGTCTCTTATTCTATATAACTATTTTATATACCCGTTTCATTTTATACATTTAACACAATGTTAATAAACATTAATCCTGTCAACCACAATCAAAATCATTTTATAAATTACATTTCGTTTAAATAATTCATATCAGTCTCTCATTCCATATAACTGTTTTATATACCCGTTTCATTTTATACATTTAACACAATGTTAATAAACATTAATCTTGTCAACCACAATCATTCAACAAGTGAGTTTTATATACACAAGTTGCATAATATAACCAATTATACAAGATCATTCAATACCAAGTCACAAAATAATATCAGAAATCATGTAAACATTTATATAATTCATTAGCAAGTCATTTAACCATTGAAAATCTGCCTGATGAATGATATAAACAGATACGAATATGCGGTTATCCATCCAAGACATGCCAAAAAGCTCAAATGAGCCAAACCAACCAAAAACATGCCTGGGCACCAAGTGCCAAGCTCGTAGGCTAACACCCACCCCCGGTAACACGCCAGAATCATTGTAAATATAACATGATAGTTTGCAACAAATGTTGGACTCTGGTAGATTCAGTGAATAATAACAAGTCAAGAATCATCATTTCATCACAAGTCAATCCCATACAGCGCGCAATATAACCTATTAGCATACCAATTGTATCGTATCCTATGTTCATCTGGGCTCGATACATGTAATCGTATAACAGTTTACATTTCAATCTATTTTCTCACCAATTCAATCGTAATATTTCAGATATAACCAATGTCATCAAATTACAGAATTTTTAATAATAACATTACTAAAATACCATATGAACTTACCTAAATACAATAACTACGAACACTTCAACGACGACTACTTAATGATTTTTTCTTTCTCGCGATTATCAACCAACTAATCCGTCTCTTGATCTAAATATAATATTTTCATTCAATTAATCAATTAAAATACTTTAAAACACTTAAATTCACATATATAATCATTTATCAACATTTTACACTTTTACCCTAAACTTTACCTTTTGTTCCATTTAGTCCTAAACCCGAAACTTTTACAATTATCACAATTAAACCCAAAACCAAACTAGCCAAATTTTTAATTATACATATACAGCCCATAATTGTTGAAATTTCACAATAATTTCATGCTAAACTTATTATTTTATCAATTTAGTCCTTAAACTTAAAACTAACCAAAAACACTTAACAAAATAATCCTAAAACATTTCCAAGCTTCAAAATCTTCCATTCAATATCAAGAACATCCAAAATTATCAATAGTGATTTTATTAAACTTTAACAGTTTCGAAAATGAAGATACGGATTAGTTGGACCTAGTTGTAATGATCTTAAAAATATAAAAATTACGAGAAATGGGTGAAAAATGACTTACCATGCAAGAAAATATCAATGGCTGAACCAAGCTTTAGCTATGGTGTTTCTTTCCATTTCAATTTCGGTGGAAGGAGAAATGGGGAAGATGATAAAATAATAAAATGGTTTTCTTTCACTTTTGATTTATTATAAAACATGTTTTAATTTTAATTAAATATATTTTTAACATGTAAAATACTTAAAAACAATCCCATTATCGAATAAGGTAATAGCGATTAACTTTTGTAACTTTTACGATTTAGTCTTTTTTCTTTAATTAACTATTGAATCACTAAAATTTCCAGATTGAACTTTAATATACCTATATAGTAACCCTATAAATATCTAATAAAAATATTTACAGACTAATTTTACAGAAATGAGGTCTCGAAACCTCATTTTTCAAAAACCACTTGTATTTAAATTTTCATTCACTTACCAAATATTATCAAATTAAAATTCAATATAATGATATATTTGACTCGTAAATATTAAATAATAATATTTACAAACTCACTCGTCAAATTTGTGGTCCCGAAATCATTGAAAAACGGACTGTTACATAATGCATATGAGAGGATACCATTCACTCATTTATTGCAATATGAATTCCACTGTTGTGAATAATGTTATATACTACAGAAGTCGTATACCCAATGCACTAACTTTCAGTTTCTTATCTATTTGAACTTAGGTTTTTACTTACATCAAAGTATACTAATCATGCATACATAGTCTATCATCCACTCAAGGTTTAAGGTATGCCACTATAAACGTGTAAATAAATTCATAAACTAATTCAGAATCTAACCTATCTAATTAATCGAAACTACATGAACTCATCTACACTATTCTAAATTCACATTTTATATAAAACAATTGCATGCTTTATATATTTTTATTAAAAAATCCTAATCATCTATAAATATAATTAAATTTTAAGTAGTGTATTTCAAAAAAAAAAACAAAAAATCGAATTTGGTAAAGGTACATGGTGTTGGCTACGAGGCTGCCATCCACATTGGGTGAAGGGTCCTCATCTCCCTCCCCGTCTTAATTATTTGGCAGGCCTAAACTCTTTATTTTTATTTTTATTTTATTTTACGTTACTTGCATGATTGACAGCTTCATGCAATCCATAACCTAATTTCAAAATCAATAAAGTGAAGTATTATAATAGGTTGTTTTCTATTACTCTTCCCTTTAACATTCTTTCTAAATAGAAATTAAATAATAATTTTTATACAATTTAACTTAATTTTTAAAGAATATTAATTTTATAAAACACAATAATTCAATAATCACAATATTATTTCATCTTTTAAGTTTTAAATTTTAATTAAGGTTGTCAATACCATATCGATAAACAACTCATTTTTATTATGGCATTGATATGTACCAATACTAATGTATTTTGGTATATTATTTCGGGTTTTTCAATATTTTTAAATGCTTTTCACACATATTATATGTATACATGTAAATATATCTCAATTATGTACTTATAAATATATGGGCAAACAAAACCCGTAGCCATCCAATTATTAGTGCCTTTTTACCCAACTCCAATTTTTTTTATTTAGTCACTAACGTTATCGACATTTGATATTTTGTCACCCCCTTTGTTAAACCATTAGCAAAATTTTGACGTGGTCTTTTTTATTTATATAATAACAAGTTTAGCTATACGATATTTATAAATTATATCAATTTTATTCTAATTCTAAAAAATAACAAATTTAACCCACAACTATACACATATTATCAATTTAGTCTTGATTTAAAAATTCAAAAAAGAGAAAAAAATTAAAACCTTTTAAAAATAGAATATTACTAAAAACTTCATTTTTCAATAAAAATAAATAAAATTTTTAAAATATATTATTTTCATCATTTTCTTTTTTAAGTTAAAATGCAAACAGTTTTTTGAAGTTAAAGTTAATAAGAATTCTTGTAATTGTTATAAAATAAAGAGAGATGGAGAGAATAAAGAACAAAGAAAATATGAAAGCAATAGATGATATACTTTATTGATCAAAAGGGATGATTACAATGCTTCACCAGAATCTCTATTTATATGCCTAAGAAGTATAAAAGAAGAAGAGATCTAATTCTAATAACTATTAGAATTTAAAGTGCATTAAAACTTTATCTTGATCATGATGGACATCCACTTAATAAGATATTCATAACAGTAATTAATTTTTTAAAATTATTCGAACTTTCTCTCACCTCAAACACTAACCTTCTCTTTCACTTTTTTTTCTTTGTTTTATCAAATTTTGTATGTATGAACATTTAAAATAAAATTTACATATTTATTCTTAAGTTATTTTGTGAAAATATTATTGAAAATCTCATTAAACATCCTTAAATTATTCAAATACTAAAAAAATTCTTTAATAAAATGATTTGATATGTTTTTTTGAGTCAATTCAAAATGATTTCAAGGCCTTTTTAAGCATTTTATATTTATTCCCAAGTAGTTTTGTAGAAATTTCATTAAAAATATCATTAAACATTCTCAAATTTTTAAAACACTAAATAACTCTCGAATAAAATGATTTGATATATTTCAAATCTTACTGAGTCAACTCAAAATACTTTTAAACGTTTTTCAAGTATTTCCATGATTAAATATTGATATTTTACCTAGCATATTGATACCTTAGAAGTAAATAACCATAGCTATTTCCAGAGGGATAAGGTATGAATATCTATTCTTAATATGTATGGGTACCATATATAGGTATCAATACCTCATTGTCTAAGGCTGAAATTTAACATGATTTTCACTTTTCAACACCTATTTTTTATTTCCAACATTTTCAATCGGCTAAAAACTTATTCTTTGATATAAATACGTCTTAAGAACATTGCAAAAACTAAAAGATCAACATCCAAACAAGAAATCAATATACAATCATTAAATGAAGTGAAAATACAAGACAGCTTTAGTAATTTTATATGTTTTTAATTTTTTTATAAAATATAAGTTTTTATGTTATTATTTTGAATATATATATATTATAAAATTATAAAAAAAGTGAAAATATGTAAATTGATAAAAATATAAAATTTCTAAAAAAAACCATATTTAGAATGAATCTGGATAACTGGTTGTCCGAATTAATTTGAATCTAGATAAATAATTGTTCAGGTTCATTATTGATGTAAATTTTTTATACTTTTTTATTAAGTTATATATTTTTAATTTTAAAATAATAATATTAATAACATTATATATTATAAGAATTAAAAATTATAAAATTACTAAAACCACATGTAGAATTAATCTAGACAATTAGTTGGCTGTATTTGAATGAGCTTGGACAACCGTCTGTCTCGATTCATTCTTGATATGAAAAAGATTTTTTTATTAATTTATATGTTTTTAAAGTTTTTTTAATTTGTTATTTATATTTGTCGTGTGTCTTTGTGTGATTGATTGTCAGTATCACGTTAACACTAACTAATAGTATTAGTACAAAAATACCAAAATGTATGACGAGTAAGTTTAAGTACCAATTAAGTCTAGAAAAATTTAAGTACTAACTAAATGCTTTTGAATAATAAGTTTAAAAGATAATTTACGATTAACCCTTGATTATAATTGGATTGTTTTGTTTTGCTTAGTGTATTTACCCAAATTTGGATTTATAATTGGTGATTTTGATGGGTGAAGATGAAGATGGATTGAGGATGGCGATAGGTGAAGATGGTGTTGATAGTTTTAGGTTTCGATTATGGTGTTAAATGGGGTTAGCGAAAAGGCTTTGAGATTTTTCTAGTGTGGGTTTAGATGGGTAATTGGGTGCAGTGTGTTTAGTTTACTTTTTGTCTCAAGCTACAGTATTACTATAGTATTTAATCGCATTGTCACCGTTGTTTTTACACTAACCACAAGTAAAGTCACCGTCTATCCAAACTCACCCTTAGAAAAAATAAAAGATGATAATGAAATTTTTGTCAGAATAAATATGACAAAAGAAGATGATAATGAAAATTACGTATTTCCCGATACTTCATAAAAAAAATCAAAAGAAGATGATTAAAAAATATTTTTAGACTTTTGTAAAATTTTATGTATTTTTATAAAAAGATTATTTTTTAGTAATTTCTATTTTTAAAGTATGTTTTTTGATTTTTTTTATCTATTCTTTTTAAAAAATTTTAGAATATAGACTAAATTGATAGAATGTAAAATTAAGGGCTAAATATGTTAATTTTTTAGAATTAGGGTCAAATTGATAGACTTTGTAAATATTGGAAGGCTAATTTTGTTATTATGAGAATAAGGAAAGACAACGTCAATATTTCGTTAATGATTTAAAGGATGAGAGACCAAAATATTAAATGTTGATAACATTAATGACTCAATAAAAAAATTTTGGAGTTAAATAATCAGAACAAAAATGTTGGCGTATGATTTTAAATTTTTAACCCTCTTCTCCAATGTTTTAGAATTGGACCAATGAAGTCACCAGTTCGTCAATTTAGTTAGTTCGATTAAAATATCACTAAAATTTAAAAAGAGTAATTCAACTATCAATTTAATTAATTTTTCTTTTTGCCGATTCAATCCGTCTGCATAAGTTCTTGATCATATCAGTTTAAAATCGTTCTCAAAATTAATATCTTGGTCAATTTTCAACCTAACCAAACTATTGGATTCGATTCTAATATTATTTCTTTATTCTTTGTAAAAAGCTGGATTCAGGCGCACAATGCGTGTAAAATACGCCCTTCTAGAATTATAAGAATAATTAATTGCCACGTCAACTTATAAAATTGAAAAAATAAAATAAAAAGGGTTTCCTCCTATTTAGGGAAAAGTCCAATCCTATATACATAACTACGTTGCGTTGATTGGCATCATGTTTGGGTACACGATGTCGTTTTCATTGCCTTGTTTTTTTCAACCCAGAAATTTCCATCCATAAATACCCATTTTGTTTGCAGTTTGGTTCATATTATAAAATCATTATTCTAATTTTGATAATTAAATTATAATTATTTCACGCATATTTTTAAAAAAAATATATATATATTTCATTTTCAAAGCTTAGATTTCTTTTTTTAAAAAAACCCTATATATTATCATTAATCATGTGACAATTTTATTAAATGTTCTGATTATACCTGAATGCTTAGAACTATTTACAATCCCTCCTAAACTCATAAATAAGAGAATAATGTGTTTCAATATATTCGAATCCACATCCTCCTACATTAATAATAATATCCATACTAATTGAACGTGTACAAAAGTTATATATATATCATGATTACACATAATCCAAATATCTCAATTCAACCCGAATAATAAAAAAAAGAATGATTTCATTTCCTTTAAGCACCAAATACATACACATTTTTTTTTATAGAACATAAACACCTAAATCTAATTTTGATATATGTACACAGTAAACTTTAATATTTTAACAAACCTTATCCTAAAAACTTGCCATATTCTTTAAAACATTTTGATCACATCTTTGAAAGCTTTACTGCTACTTCCATAATTTAATCATAACTAGTTTTCGGCCTCTATGATGTACTGATATTTAATTGTTGTATTTAAAACTTGCTTGTTTTTTTTCTAAAATTATTATTTTAGGGAAAACGATATATTTAATTATTGAATTAAATGTTGGAGTAAATTTTTAGAGCATTTTTATATTTTTAAAATTTTTTTCACATAAATTATTGTTATACTTATATATTTGCGAGCTCTAAAGATGTAATCGAGCTTAAACGAATTCAAATATTGCTAAGTTTGAACTCGAAATTGGGAGCTCAATATTTGGCTCGAGCTTGATCGAACATCTATTTTTAAGTTCGAGTTACTCGATAATTAAGCTTAGGGTTAATAATATATATTAAGGGCAGTGATATAATTTAATAATATAAAAATATGAAAAGCTTGATAAGGCTCACGAGTCGTTTGAGTCAAGTATTGCTAAGTTCAAATTTGTATCAAGTCGAGTTTGAATTTTTCGAGTTGAACTCAAATAACTTGCGAGCGCCGGTGTCTCATTTACACCCCTATGAGCTCACCTTGCAATCCATCAACCTCACGAGATGTCTTGCGAGCTAAAGAGAACTACAAGATCAAGACTTTATCGACCAAGACTCTATGACCTCTCTCCCTCACAGGGCAAGCACATGTTGTCTCTAGAAGAATATAATACTTGCCATCCATACCTAGGAGGAAGGGAGGTCAGTAGGTCGACTAAGCTTTAGGAAATATGAAATTAATGAGGGAAGGACACATGATGTCTCTAGAAGAATCAACATCATCTTTTATAAGACCATCTAAGGCCAAGGAATCGAAATCTCTCTCTCTTCTCTCAAATTCTCACATGTAAAAACCCTTCTTCCTCCTCCTAACTTGAATTACTTACAATCACGTACGACTCTATGCCCATCAAATAAACTGTCAGAGTCACAGTGACCATCGCAATTTGATATCAACAATAATGATTAGAATGAAATTATAAAAAAAAATAATTGGTTGAGTTGTAAGATGAATATTTGGAAATAATCATAGAAAGTATTTTAGCCAAGTAATCACTATCAATTATGGCAAGTAGTTTGAACACAAAGTTGTCAAACGAAATTATTAATTAATTACATTTCTAAATAATAATAAAAGAAGACTTTGGTCCTAAATTAATTTTAATTGTAAAATTGCCACTTAATCCCCCAAAATAAAGGTAAAAAACAAAAGTGATTTTCACCACTTACTTGTAAATGTAAAACTTTCCTTCCACTTCTTATAATTTCATAAAAAAAAGAAAAAAATATTTATTTGTGATTTAATTTATTATATTTTAAAGTTTTGGACCATAACCTTTGCGTGTATATAAACTCACAGTTCTCTCCCATTTTCTTTCATTGGAAAATAGTCCTTTCTTTTCTCTCTCTCTCTCTCTCTCTCTCTCTCTCTCTCGCCTCGGTCGTTTGTTTTCTTTTCATTTCTTTAGGAGGGTGGTCAATATGGGGTCTTCGATTTTGCCAGATCTCGGAGCTGAGATCTTGATCCCCGTTTGCGCCGTTATTGGAATTGTCTTTTCTCTTGCACAATGGCTTCTTGTTTCCAAGGTGAAGCTCTCCCCGGGTCGAGACTCGGGTTCCCCCGGTAACAACGGTGCGGGTGGGAAAAACGGCTATTCCGATTACCTCATTGAAGAAGAAGAAGGTCTTAATGACCATAATGTTGTTATTAAGTGTGCTGAAATTCAGACCGCCATATCTGAAGGTTCTTACTCTTTTCAACCCTTCTTTTTACATGTTTTTGAGGTCTGGGTTTCTTGGAAAATGGATTCTTTTGGTCTTTTTTTATATTTTTTGTGTTGGGTTCCCGTCTTTGCATGTTGGAATTAGTTAAGCTGAAATGGTTCGTCTTTCTGAAGAAAAACGAGACTTTTTCTTGTTGTTCAGAACTTTAACATCTTTTTCTAATCTTTGAGTTCTTTTTTTTTTATGTTTGGTTGGTGGTGTTTTTGGTTTGTCTGTATAAAATTTGATATTGTTTTATGAAGCATCACTGGGAAGAAGAAAGATTTTTGGAGCACGAGGTTTGTATTTCTTGATGTTTCCTGTCCTAAGTGTCTGTATTTGCTTTCTATGTTGTTGGATATTTATGTTTTTTTAATTAAAACCCATGAACAACTACAGCTTGTGCAAGCTATCTTAAAAATAAAATATGCGTTTTAATGAATGCTTTATTCAGATCGAAGTGTATGGTGATGGGGTGAATCTATAGTTTGGACCTACATGTATTTATTTATTATATCTCACAATCAACGTTGATTTAGGCTGTTCTGCTACATTTTTCCTCTTTACACATAGGGAGTATAATTGAGATTCTGGCCATTTCTTTTTTCCTTTTTGGGTTTTAAATGCTCTTCTAGCACATGGAAGATGCATGATGGCAATCTATATACAATATCTTTTACCTTCTTTTTCTTTTGGTGGAAGCTTGTACCAGATCTGGAATTCCTACTTCATATGGGGCTGCCCTGAATCAAGTTTTCAGTGGCCAGAACCCTTCAATTTGTTTACTCTGAAAGCCTTACTTAACAAGGATATAAAAGTTGGATGGTTTTTTTACTTTGTTATCTTCCTTTTCTAAAAAAGAAAAAAGATTGTGTTTTTGCGTTAAATGTATCATACATGAATGATTGTGAGAGTAAAAGCTGATTTCAGCAAATGCTGCACTATTTCATGATATTATATGCTTTAGCACTTTATTTTACTTTTGGAAAGTGAGATGCTTTGGAATAATTTTTGTGCTTCTAAGATTGTAACATACTAAGTTACTTTTTGGTGTAACAATTCCAAGTTCGTTTCTGCTTTTCACTTTATTTTTGTGTTTATAGGTTACTGTTGTTAAAAACAAAAGTATATATAGATTCAATATTTTTAAATTTGCCGTCAACAAAAGGTTGTATTGGAAAATGCAACTATTTTTAAATTTGTTCTGTAGATGATGTTTCTAACAATATGCTTTTCTTGCAAGGGATTACTGGATTACATTTAGTTGCTCTGTTTATTGCCTTTTCTGTTGTTAATTTTGGAGAAGACTTTCCCCATTAGCTAATTTTGGACTTATGAGTTTGCAGGAGCAACCTCATTTCTTTTCACTGAGTACCAGTATGTTGGCATTTTCATGGTTGCTTTTGCAATCTTGATTTTCCTTTTCCTTGGCTCGGTAGAGGGTTTCAGCACCAAGAGCCAGCCTTGCACTTATGACAAATCTAAGATGTGCAAACCTGCTCTTGCCACTGCTATATTCAGCACAGTATCTTTCTTGCTCGGTGCTGTCACTTCAGTAGTTTCTGGCTTTCTTGGGATGAAAATTGCTACCTATGCTAATGCTCGAACCACCCTGGAGGCAAGAAAGGGAGTTGGGAAGGCATTTATTACTGCATTCAGATCTGGTGCTGTCATGGGCTTTCTTCTTGCTGCAAATGGTCTTTTGGTGCTTTACATTGCCATCAACTTATTCAAGCTCTACTACGGTGATGACTGGGGTGGTCTTTTTGAGGCAATCACTGGTTATGGGCTTGGAGGTTCGTCCATGGCGCTTTTTGGAAGAGTTGGTGGAGGCATCTATACGAAGGCTGCTGATGTGGGTGCTGATCTTGTAGGCAAGGTGGAAAGGAACATTCCTGAGGATGACCCTAGAAACCCAGCTGTAAGTAACTTGTATCTACTAACATGTTATGGCACTTAGAATTATGAAATTGAGTTTTGGTTCCTCATGTTGGGTTTTCACTTGTCACTGAGTTGCTTTCCTGTTTTCAGGTGATTGCTGACAATGTTGGGGATAATGTTGGTGATATCGCTGGGATGGGATCTGATCTTTTTGGGTCCTATGCTGAATCATCTTGTGCTGCACTTGTTGTCGCTTCCATCTCTTCTTTTGGCATCAATCATGAATTGACTCCGATGTTATATCCTCTCATTATAAGTTCCGTTGGTATCATTGTTTGTTTAATCACCACCTTATTTGCTACTGATTTCTTTGAGATCAAGGCTGTTAAGGAAATTGAGCCATCATTGAAGAGGCAACTTATCATCTCCACTGTTCTCATGACTATCGGAATTGGGATTGTTAGTTGGGTAGCTCTTCCATCTTCCTTTACCATTTTCAATTTTGGAGATCAGAAAGCTGTGAAGAATTGGTAAACTCTTGGTGCTTCTTTCATTGAGAAATATCGTCATATGCTTGCATTAGAATGAGTGTGACATTGAATTCCATCTGCAGGCAGCTATTCTTATGTGTTGCTGTTGGTCTTTGGGCTGGCCTAATTATCGGTTTTGTAACCGAGTACTACACTAGCAATGCATACAGGTAATTAGTCTGGATGGTATTTATTTTTCTCTTGGACTATCCTTTGTTGTCATTGATTTTAACTGTGTGTACTTTCTCCTGCAGCCCTGTACAAGACGTTGCTGATTCCTGCAGGACTGGAGCAGCGACTAATGTTATTTTCGGCCTTGCTTTGGGTTATAAGTCTTGCATTATTCCTATTTTTGCCATCGCAATGAGTATTTTTGTTAGTTTCAGCTTTGCTGCTATGTACGGCATTGCTGTTGCTGCCCTTGGAATGCTGAGCACCATAGCTACTGGATTGGCTATTGATGCTTATGGTCCCATCAGTGATAATGCTGGAGGCATTGCTGAGATGGCTGGCATGAGCCACAGAATTCGAGAGAGAACTGATGCTCTTGATGCTGCAGGAAACACCACTGCTGCTATTGGAAAGGTTTGATTTGTTTTCACTTAAGTACCGGGCATACAGTTTCTCTGCTTGTTTGATTTATGTCACCTCTGGATTGCATTGGTATAACAAGTTCTAATGCAGGTTTTAGTGTTTTGGTTGGCATTGATGTCTTTGCAAAAATGTTGCGTTTGTCCCTTGAAGCCAGCTTGTGTTTGCTTTTCCAAGCCCTGATTTTTTTGCTTTAGTGTAAATTGAACTTCAACATCTATTCTATATTTTGATTACTTACTAAAATATTTGCCCTTGAAACTGTTACCGCTTGAGCATCTTTGTTCTCTTCTTTAGTTTGTCAGTTGAGAACTAATTGTTGTACTAAGGCCTGGAATGTAGTTGCGCTTATTTTTGCTTCATGTAGCATTTATGTGTTTGCTAGCTTGAAGAAAATGTGATCTATATTTTTGCATTACAGCGATAATGGGTATTCATTTGTACACTCCTAAATTCTTTTCAGGGTTTCGCCATTGGTTCAGCAGCCCTTGTGTCCCTTGCCCTCTTTGGTGCCTTTGTGAGCCGTGCTGCTATTTCAACAGTTGATGTATTGACCCCTAAAGTTTTTATTGGGTTGCTTGTCGGGGCAATGCTTCCTTACTGGTTCTCTGCTATGACCATGAAGAGTGTGGGAAGTGCTGCTTTGAAGATGGTTGAGGAAGTGCGTCGGCAATTTAACACGATCCCAGGTCTCATGGAGGGCACTGCTAAGCCAGACTATGCTACCTGTGTTAAAATCTCTACTGATGCTTCCATCAAAGAAATGATCCCACCTGGTGCGCTAGTTATGCTCACACCCCTTATTGTTGGGATCTTTTTTGGTGTGGAAACTCTCTCCGGTGTCCTTGCTGGATCCCTCGTCTCTGGCGTCCAGGTAATGTTAACAAGTCTTAATATCGGGTCACCACAACCTTGTAATTCTCCTACAAGAGGATCATTTTTAAGTTGTTTCTGTCTTGGTAATATTTGTAGATTGCTATCTCCGCATCGAACACAGGGGGTGCTTGGGATAATGCTAAGAAGTATATCGAGGTATCCATGATTTGACTGACTGTAATTTTGTTGTTTTGAAGTTAATGGTTCTATTATATTTATGGTGTGGACTTTGTTGTGGAATGCAGGCCGGTGCTTCAGAACATGCAAGAACTCTTGGTCCCAAAGGATCAGAACCACATAAGGCAGCTGTTATCGGTGACACCATTGGGGACCCTCTAAAGGATACATCCGGACCATCACTGAACATCCTCATCAAGCTAATGGCTGTTGAATCACTTGTCTTTGCACCCTTCTTCGCTACACACGGTGGACTGCTTTTCAAGATATTTTAAGTAAAAGAACACAAAAACGGTTACAGTCTCTGCCGGTTCTCTTCCAAATCTCCTTTTTTTTTTCTCGAGTATAGTTTTAGTGTGTAGCACATTTTGACAATATCCTCTTAAAGGTTGAATCTATAGCGAAAATTTTCCCTTGCAAAAGGTTGACAATGAAATCAATGATGATGATGACTATGATAATGGTCAATCTAGAAAAGAGTTCAGAACTGTATTGTCACTTTCTTTTGTTCTATGGAAGAAGGCGTTTTGTTTGTATTGCTGTGAAATTCATGTTATAAATTGCAGGCAAAACTCAACATTTGAATGTATGTAGTTCTTTGATAAATGAAGCCATCATTTTTAATCCAGTGGGAAAAGTGCTGTTTTACTTGCTAGACTTTTTCTACATTCTACCAAACTTATATGACTTCTTTTTAAATAAAAATAATTGAAGAAATAATCGGGAAAAAGTAAAATTAAGAGCCATCTAAATGGCACGTGAGACAAAATCAAAATGGGTGGTTTAATTTTTCATAATCACAATCCACCTTTAAATAATTATGGTGAAAAATCATTTCTATAGATTAGGGTAACTTTAAACACAACTTACAAATACAATTTTTTTAGATAATTTTTAAAATATCAAATTTCTTAAATTCTTTTTAATGTATGAGTAAATAACAAAATATTTTAACCTTTTTAATTTCTTCCTTTATCTAATATTAAATTTAAATTTGTAGTAACTATTCTTTACTTCATGTTTAACTATTGTAATACATGTATAAATTTTTTTTTCGTGTTACTATACTAGTAACCAAACTAGTTATAAATTTTTTAATTATATGCTGATTTATTTTTCTTTTGGTTATAAGTTCTTGTATTCTTCGTAAATTTAGAATTTAGTCTATTTTTTATTTTCAATAATTTAGTTTCTTTACTTTTTAAATTTTAAATTTTTGGTTCAATTATTAACACTGTTATTTTTTTTATTAAATTTATTGGTGTGAAATTTTGAAATAAAAAAAATACTCACTTAGTAGCAAGGGGCCTCTAAAATGGAAAATTTTCCAATTAGGTCTCTTTATAATTTATAAAATCTTAAATTAATAATGATAAAATTATATTTTGACCCCTAAAAATAATAAAAATTGATTTAATTCTTTAAAAATTATAAAAATATAAGCTATAAAATAGTGAAATTATATTTTTACTACCGTAAAAAATATATAATTTAATTCCACTCCTCTAAAGAAAATTTCTTGCTTCTCCCTGCTTAATAGTTATGTAATGTAAAAAATGACATTGTAATAAATCTAAATTTAATAAAAAAACTTAATAGTAATAACAATTAGACTTACATTTTGAAATTTGAAAAGTAAAGGGATTAAATTTCTTGAAATAAAAATAAGGAGACTAAATTTTAAATATATTAAAAGTACAGGTACTTAAAAGCACAATTTAACTTTTTTTTGAAGTTGTCATTGACTTTTAAAAATTTGGGTAAACTAAATCTAATGTCACTAAACTATTAACGGGTTTATGTTTTGGTCATTCAATTTTAAAAATATTATAAAATGGTCAGTAAATTATTCGAAAGTTTTTATTTAAGCCATTGGGAAGTTACGTTTTATTTTTAAGCCAATTAGTAAGTTTCAAGCAACGATTCGATAATTAGTATGATGTATTAGTATCCAATAACAAGTAGAATAATATACCTTAAATCTAAGTTTATTTGATGGTCAGTGTTGAAAATCAAAGAATAAAATTATTTGATTTTTGATTTGCATATATGAATGGTAAAAGAGAAAATGAGCTAAATAAAATTTTTTGAATGATTTAATAACAATTTTGTAATTTTGTGGAGTTGAAGGACTAAAATCATTCGCTTTTGAAAACCAATGGTGCTGCAGCCGCTCCCTTTTCCTCTAGGGCCGCTGAAACACAACCCCTAGAAATCTTAATTTCATTGCCGATTTTGGACACACCCATAGTCGAAGGGGTCTCAGGGTCAGCCCTCTTTCGCCGGTTGCTGCCGATTGCCAATTTTAGGTGCATAAGCAGAGATTTCCTTTCTGCTAAACAAGTCATGATTACTCATCCTTGTTTCCATCCGTCCCTTTCCAAGCCCTCTCTTTCTTTTCTTTCCTCTTCCTCTCCACCTTTCCTCCAACACCTCTCTTTCCTTCCAACATCACCTTCAATAACAAAACCCGTATTTGTCCATTCCGTTAAACCACTCCATGTCAAATGCTCCTCCACCAATCCCACATCCCAATCCCACCCAGACCATGCACCACCCATTTCCACCCTCAAGATTGCCATCATTGGCTTCGGTAACTACGGCCAGTTTCTTGCTAAAACTCTTGTTTCTCAAGGCCACATAGTTTTATCCCACTCGAGATCCGATTATTCCCACGTAGCCAAAAAACTGGGAGTTTCCTTCTTCTTAAACCCCCACGACTTATGTGAGCAACACCCAGAAGTTATACTCCTTTGTACTTCAATTATCTCAACCGAACAAGTTTTGAAAACTCTTCCTTTACAAAGACTTAAACGCTCCACGTTGTTTGTCGATGTTTTATCCGTCAAAGAGTTCGCCAGGAATCTACTCCTCGATGCCTTGCCCCTTGATTTCGACATCATTTGTTCGCATCCCATGTTCGGACCACAAAGCGCCAAGCAAAGCTGGAAAGACCTCTTCTTTGTTTACGAAAAGGTTAGAATCGGAAATGAATCCTCCAGGGTTCAAAGATGTGAACAATTCCTTGGAATTTTTCAAAGTGAAGGGTGTAAAATGGTGGAAATGAGCTGCCAGGAGCACGACAAGCTTGCGGCGGGGTCACAGTTTATGACACACACGGTTGGAAGAGTGTTGGACATGTTGGGGTTGGAGTCAACGCCGATTAATACAAAGGGTTATGAGACTTTGTTGGATTTGGTTGAGAATACTTGTAGGGATAGCTTTGATTTGTATTACGGGTTGTTTCTGTATAATAAGAGTGCTTTGGAGATGGTGGAGAGGTTAGATTTGGCCTTTGATGCTTTAAGGAATGAGCTTTTTGGTAGGCTGCATCATGTTGTGAGGAAACAGTTTTTTGAGAATGGAGAGAAGGTAAAGAGTGTGCATGATAGTAGTTACCAAAATGGTGCTGCATCGGCTTTCAGCTCAAATGCTTTGAGGTATTTCTTGGATTTCATGTTTGCTTCTTTAATTTTTTGTTCAATTCAACATGCATGGCATAGATAGTCACTATTCTTTTTGCTTATAGACTGAAGACTTTCTATATCAATTGAAGCTGAATAAGGAAGATCACAGAGAATTTAGAATTTTTCTTGGTTGTACAGGCTGTTTATGGTTAATGCTTTTGTTTTGATAGTCGTTTAATATTAATATCATGGACTGAATTGCTAGGAATGAAGGATTTCAGTATCCTTTTTCTTCCTTGACATGGTTAATTTCGTGTTTAATGCATAATAATTTGTGAAGTTTATAATAGATCTAGGATTAATAGACCTTTAAAAGTGCTTGGGAGAGAGTAAGTTGGGATTATTGTGATGCAAATTGTATAATATATTTACTGTCTTTTACTGGAACTTTCAGATCTCAAGATGTTACTATACCTTATGAATTCAAAGGAAAGATATTGGAAAGTGTTGATGACAGTTCAAAGCTCAAGGTTGCGATTGTTGGATTTGGAAACTTTGGCCAGTTCCTTGCAAAGACTCTGGCTCGTCAGGGCCACTCTGTTTTAGCCTATTCTCGAACTGATTATCGAGATGCAGCTCAGAAATTGGGGGTTTCTTTCTTCTCTGATGCTAATGACCTCTGTGAAGAGCATCCTGAAGTTATTCTCTTGTGCACCTCGATTCTTTCGACTGAAAAAGTTCTCAAGTCATTGCCTTTTCAGAGATTGAAGAGAAGTACTCTGTTTGTTGATGTACTATCAGTGAAGGAGTTTCCAAGGAATTTGTTTCTTCAACATTTACCGCCAGAGTTTGATATTCTATGCACACATCCCATGTTTGGACCTGAAAGTGGTAAAAATGGATGGAACGAGCTTCCTTTTGTTTTTGATAAGGTGAGGGTTGGAAATGATGAAAGACGGGTAGCTCGATGTAATAGTTTCCTTGATATTTTTGCAAGAGAAGGATGCCGAATGGTGGAGATGACATGTGCAGAACATGATTGGCATGCGGCAGGTTCGCAGTTTATTACCCATACGATGGGCAGGGTTTTGGAGAAGCTGCAGTTGGAGTCTACACCAATTAACACAAAAGGTTATGAGACTCTGTTGAAGTTGGTGGAGAATACAGCAGGAGACAGCTTTGAGCTTTATTATGGGCTTTTCATGTACAATGTAAATGCTATGGAACAGCTTGAGAGAATGGATTTTGCGTTTGAGTCATTGAAGAAGCAGCTCTTTGGTAGATTGCATGGTGTTCTTCGGAAGGAACTGTTTGGAGATTCAGAGAAGCTTGAGGTATTGCAGGAGAAATCAGTTGGGAAAAATGGTGCAGCACTTTCATCTTCTCCGGAGAGTGTTAAAATCAGCTAGCTCTATGTTTTTGTTTTTATCCGTAAGTTATATTGTTAATCTTTATCTTGCTGTAGTTTGTACTACTACTTTTTGGCCATTTTAATATCTATTTGACTCTCAAAAGATCAAAAGGCTTTTTAAGCTAAAATTTCTTAAAATCAAGGCTTTAGTGTTGATCCTCAAAAGTCTTGCTTGATTGAGGGCATGGAAGTATTGGCCCTGGCAACTGTTTAAGTTTGTAGATTTATCTTATTGTAGGTTATCTCACTATACTCTATGTTGCTGTATCTCTTCCTGTCTCCCCTTTTTATTAGTATAATGTTGATGGATACATTGTATACGTATGTGTCTATTTATGTATATTTTTATATATTTATTAATTAGATAATTATCATTCTATCATTTTGGTATTGATTTGGCATTTTTTTACTTGTGAAGGATTTCACTTGATTTTATTTCTACATTATGGTGATCGGCTTTCTACATTATGGTGATCGGGTCTCTTACTGCTCACTGGAATCAGCAGGTGAAGGACTTGTTAATGGTGTATGAACCCCATGCACGTCATCGTTGCTGCAAAAGTGAAGTTTCTTTTTATTTATTTATAGATTTATTTCTAGTGTACTTTGGGAAGCAAATGATGCCTACAAGAGGGTCTGTTTCTGAATAATAAGGAAATTGTAGTTGTAGACTAGAAAATAATTATGAGCACTGAGATACAGAACATTAGGACAGGAAGAATTGTCAGAAGTTGGCATTGGTGATCAATCATAATAATGAAAGAAATGTAGGTGATCTGATTTCAAGTGAAGTAGGGCCCCAGGAATATGATGCTTCAATCAAAATTTTGTCTTGACTGTAGTTGTTTACCAGATCCTGAGTTATCCCTTTGTCGGAGGTAGCAGTTTGTTTTTATTTTCTATTATTCTTTGGAAAGGAGTTGGCCATTGTTGTATCACTTATATTTCTGTAGCATTGCCACTCTATTTTGTTGAGTGTAGGAGCTGTGCCAGATAATATTCCACATTTCATTGTGGTGATTATCATATATAAGAGAGAATCCACTGATGCTGCTGAGTTATTGCTAGTAGTTTAGTCTCCAGTATGATTTTTCTACTCAAGCTACTTGCACAATGGATGTTTCTCATCAAAGACACGTCTGAAATTTTTTCTGTATGTCTCTTACTGTTGGTCATTAGCATTCTTTAGGCATACACTAGGACCCTGTTTAAAACCATTCTCATTGGAGCATTTCTAATCTTGTAAGTTGTAACTTCAGGGTAATATTCACTTAAACGTTACCCTTCAGCCGTGTCGAAGGTAACTTCTGTTGTTTAGCATTCAAGCCTAGATGAGATATGATGTATGCACCTCACGCTTATACATATTTTTAGCTGATTTATTCAATTCGTTAGTTTTATCTGAAATTACTTTATATTTAAAATATTTTATGAATATTTGAAAACTATAATTTTTGTACTTTATTCTTTTTATCATTACTATTTATTTCTTAATAGTCAAAGCTCAGACCTGAACACCATTATCAGTTATACTCCAATATAAGATATCTGAGTAATAATGGTATTGTTAAACAATGTAGGAGAAAACAAAAATAAATCGATCAATCAAAAATAGGAAAAAGAAGTTACAAAGTAAACTTGGATAGTTTTATAAATTGAATAACTGCAAATTTTAAAAATATTTTCATGTTAAATAACATTTGCATGTTTAGGAAATTGAAGTTTTTTTAAAAATTAATTCTAAGTTGATATCTTTATTCTTCAAGTTAAAAAAAAAGGTGAAAATAAATAAAAATTAAACGTTAAAAACATGTAATGTATGTATAGGTGCATGATTTTAAAGATATGTATACCTCACTTTTACATTCTATAGAAATTTTGTTTTATTTATTTTTTGTATTTGTTAATATAGTTGGTATCCAATTTACTTTGATAAAAGCATTAGTCAAAAGCATATTATATATGGTATATATGATTAAACTTGATGCTTCAAAAGGCATGCATCAAAATCTAAAAATAGCCTTTAATCCTTGCATGAACCCACGTTCTATGCATGAAATTTTACTTCCTCAAGTGCTACTTTGCCTTTCTGAAAGCACTCATAGTTAAAAGAAGCATAATATTTCACATTCCTGTATAACCTTGACCTCTAATCATCTATCAAGGCTTCCACAGGTCCAATCTCCTTATCTACCTCTGCTTCATTAGACATTGCCACAGATATCCTCGGCTTGTCTGTGTTAGTCACCGCCTTGTGCACAGGGCTCTTGAATATCCTGTTACTCAGTATCTGCATCCATTCAAAACATATTCAACTAATTCCATACTTCATTTTCTTTTGCAGCTCACTGCTGTATTATACAGATTCAATATTTCAGTGCTTAATGTTAAAAGTTCATACCTGCATTTGGTTACCAAGGTTGACAACAAGAGCACGAGGGATGAGAGGAACTGTGATCCATGCCCCATCTTTGACAATTTGAAGGCCTTCCACTTCTTCGTCTTGTAATAAGACTGTCACACCTGATCTATCCATATGTGGATAGAAGTTGAACCTCACTTGCATTACAGGGTTGTCTCCAAACTGACCCGAGAAACTATTCTTCTCTAAGTCAAGTGATTTAGCCATGGCCTTAAAGAGAAGATCCATCATTTGCTTTACGTTGGGGGAGTATGCATGCAAGATATCTCTGCTAGTATTCAACTCACAGTACACAGTTGTTCAAGAAAATAGAAATCATCATAAATCACAAACTATTAGACAGCAACTACATCACAAATCCACAAATTTTGGCCCCAAAATTCCTTTTGTGCTTTTAAGTGTAAGTTGTTATACCTGAAATTATGTGGGTTTTCAGGCCAGAGGTTGAGGTTTCTTTCATTTTCAGGACATACCCTAAGAAATAAGCGAGTGTTCCAGTCAAGAACTTGTCTTTCTGAGACTATCAGATCATGGCCGTAACCCTCCACCTCATTAGCTGCTCTCGAGTTTTTCAGCTTCTCTTCCTGTGGGAGTCCAAAAAATTGTTTTGCAACTCCATGTACGAATTGGAAATCCCTTGGCCAATAGCCAGACAAACAACACATTTATTTAAAAGGACGAAACATATATTCCTAACCTCCTTTGAGGACCCATCTTAGAGCGTTGTGGTGGAGCAACCGAAACATATATAATACATCCAAAAGTTCTCAGATGGGAAATATTTGGTTCTTGACCAAAAACCATTTATAACGGAGAGAACTTATGATAACTTGTTGGCCTGACTCGAATTAATGATGCCGCATGTAGTATGGCATGCCCCAAAACAGAAATTGGAAGTTTCGACTTCATAAGCAATGGCCTTGCAATCAATTGAAGATGTTTGATTAATGATTCAGCAAGACCATTTTGTGTATGAACATGTGCTACAGGATGTTCAACACTTATCCCAATAGACATACAAAAATCATTAAAAGTTTGGGAAGTAAATTCACCAGCATTGTCAAGACGAATTGTCTTGATAATGAAATCTGGACAATGTACTCGTAATTTGATCAACTGAGCAAGTAACCTAGCAAATGCCATGTTTCGAGTTGATAACAAGGATACATGCAACCATCTAGTCGAAGCATCAAGTAAAACTATAAAATATCTAAATGGTCCATATGGAGGGTGTATTGGTCCACATATATCTCCTTGTATCCGTTTTAGAAAAGTGATAGATTCATAATTTATCTTGGCTGGTGATGGCCGAATGATTAATTTGCCTTGAGAGCAAGCATCACATGAAAAATTATTAGCTTGAAGAATCTGTTGACTCTTCAATGAATGTCCACATGAATTGTCAATAATTTTTCGCATCATAATTGAACTGGGATGACCTAACCGATCATGCGAAATAATAAAGTCATCAGTAAACTTCTGACTTATTATAGCATTTGCTTCAATTGTACTAATTCTCGTGTAGTACAAACCAGAGGAGAGTGCGAACAATTTTTCCAAAATAATTCTATTTCCTTGAATTATACTTGTAATTTGAAGATATTCATAATTCCTTTCACTTATTGTCTCAATATGATATCCATTATGACGAATATATTTAAAACTAAACAAATTTTTTTGAGACTTAGAAGAGTATAATGCATCATTAATTTGAAACGTAGTTCCTCTAGGCAACAATATGCCGTAGCCTTCTACGATTTTGGTACTACCAAATATAGTACTCATACTAGCTTTTTGCATTGTGAAATGAATATTTCTTATTCTTAAATATAGTATGAGTAGTTGCACTATTTGCTAAGCATAAGTCTTCACCATTTGTTGCTAATTGAATTTGAGAGGTATTCATATTTTTCAAAGAAAACAAATAAATGTGACATAAATTTTCAAAATATATAAAATTTCATAAATAGTTTAAAACATAATATAATAATCATGTTAAAAACATAACAAACTTACATAAAATTTATTCTTTAAAACTATAATAATAAAATTAAAAAATCAATTATTCCTTTCAGGGGTGGTAAAGAAATTAATAGCTTACAAATGAGTTGTATCAATGATGCCATAATCATCTTTGCCATTCTCACAAAAAAATTTGTCTCTCTTTTCTTCCCTTTATCCTTAAATGATTGCTGATATAGTTCTACAAGATGCTTTGGTGTACGATAGGTACAGGACCAATGGTTTTTACTTTCACAACGATAACACAAACTTTCTACTTTCCCAGTTATATTTTTATGATTCTTTCCATCCTTATGATCCCACTTCTAGTGGGTATTTCTAAAACGACCACCTCGTTCATGTCCACGTCTTTGACCGTGACAGCGACCACGACCATGTCCTCGACTGTAAGTGTGGCCTTTATCCTTTCCTTTATATGATATCACATTCGCTTTAGGGAATAGAGTTGAGCCAGTTAGACGTGACTCATGATTTTTCATTAACAGTTCATTATTTTGCTCGCCCTCTAGTAGACAAGATATTAATTCAGAACATTTCTTAAAACCTTTTTCACGATATTTTTTCTGAAGGACAACATTATTTGCATGAAATGTGGAGTATATTTTTTCTAACATATCCTCATCAGTTATGTTCTCTCCACATAATTTCAATTGGGAAGTGATTCTAAATATAACCGAGTCATATTCACTCACAGATTTAAAATCTTGTAATCTCAAATGCAGCCAATTATAGTGAGCTTTAGTAAGTATTATGATTCTCTGATGATCATATATTTCTTTTAAACTATTGCAAAGGACAAGTGGATCTTTAACAGTCAAATATTCAATCTTTAGTCCTTTATGGAGGTGATGGCGAAGAAATATCATAGCTTTGGCCTTATCTTGACTAGATGCTTCATTTCCTTCATTAATAGCTTTATTAAGGTCTTTTGCATCTAAATGTATTTCAGCATCTAACATTCAATATAAATAGTTCTTTCCAGTAATATCAAGAGTCACAAATTCAAATTTTGTAAGGTTCGATATTGATGATATCGCTACAATATAAATTTAATATAAATATAAGTAGTTCATTAACAAACATTCAAGCAAACATTAGTAATCCCTTAACAAAACTTTCAAGAGTAACATAACAGAAAAAAATCTAAATAATTACAACAATTTAGTCATAAAATAAATTACAAGTAAATTGACTATATTAGAGGTTTTTAACAAATTACAAGATTAGTGGAACCCTTAAAAGATGAAACAAATTATAAACATAAGTAATTTTATCATAATGGACATCTTGATAAAATGTATTACATACATTGATCCAAACTAACGAAAAACGCGAAACTATTGATTGATGTAATCGCTCGTGTTGATAATGCATTATAAACAAAAAATAATAAATAAAATATGGATATGAGAATATAATGATTTCTATTGCATTCTATACTTTTTCATCATATTTACAAGTAGTATACTCCACTCTATATATATATAGGGGATTAGACTTTTCATATTCTAACTCATAAATAAGAAAATGAGGTTACAAGGAGATGAAAGGTTTAAAGAAGATGGAAGGTTAAAGGTTAAAGGTTAAAGAAGATGAAAGGTGGAAGGTCAAGGGAGATGAGATCCATTAAATAACATTCATAACATTTTTAAGATTCTAATTTAAATTAACTCATTTTTTCCTTTACTTTTTGCATTTGTAACCTATTTCTTCCTACTTTTTCCACTTCTCTTTACCTACTATCTTTTTTTTTCTCTTCGAAGCCTAAACGAAATTTATCCCATACACTATCTGAGTAGTTTCTAGACTTTACAAACAACTTGAGAATACTACTGGTAAGTAAAAAAATAAATATATTAAAAATGAAACACTTATTGCATTTTCAATCTACTTGTGAATTATACTATATATCAAATAATTAATATAATAGCTTCATCTGCAAGAGAAAGAAAGATGGCAAAGAAAATAATGGATAGAGAAGCAGGAGAATGGGGGGAAGGTCTCTGAGGAAAATGCTTGCAAAAATGCTTTTCATGTGTCTTTTCATGTCTAGGAGAATGGTTTCTGTTGACTTCATTGACTTGTTTTCTCTCTAATTATTAATTATTTCCTCCGGTAAATGGTTTGTGTTGTTCTTCTAAAGCAAATCCCAAGCCACAAACCAAACCTCTTCCCTCCTGGCCTCTGGCTAACACAAATGCTTCCATTTAACTCACCAAAAGCTTCTGTTCCCTCATGAATCGTCTGGTTGGCATTTGCTAACAGATGGACCAATATGTGTGGTTTTGTTCTCCCACAGCCTTTTATATAGCTAATGACAAGTTTGTTGTACAAGAGATTGACTTAATTATAGATACTTACATTCACAGACATATGGATGAAGAAAGGAAATAAGTGTGCTTATGGAAAAAGTATGTTGCCATAATTTCTTCACTATGGATAAAAATGGTACATTTGCAATGTGTTCTTATTTGATTAGCAATAAGGAACCGCTTTTGGTTCCCTTTAGAGTTATACCTTGCAAGCAGGGAGAATAACATCCGACAGGTGAATGAACACAATGGATAAAGGTTCGACCGTTATTGGCTTTGCTGAGTTTACATATAAAGGCTCCAGAGGAGGTATATTCCCAGATGAATCCACACTTAAAATGTTTCCATTCAGTAGCATGGTTCGGCTTTGTAAGTTTCCATCTTTCGCTCTTAGATGGTATTCCTCTCTTCTGATTTCAGCATCAACCATTTGAGGCAGCTCGATAATCATTTTTTTAGAAGACATGCGCTGAATGCGCAAAGTCCGAGACTCGTGATTGTGTCGCAAGGTCATTGTACTATTGAATGCAAGTTTAGCTTGGACAGTAGTGCTTTTGTCAAGGTTGATAAATAGTACCACGATGCCTTCCTGCAAAATAGGAAACATTGGTCAAATACCAAGAAAAGCCTTCCTGCAAAATAGGAAACATTGGTCAAATACCAAGAAAAGGAAGATAACCTGCTGCATAATTGTGGTATGAGACTTACTGATTGTTTTGCACAGTGAGTGTAAGAGCGTATCTTTTTGGTCCCATCAAAGCTTGTAGACAGGACATTTCTTCCCATTAATCGGTGCCAAAGAAGAGCACTGCAGTGGAGAAAGCAGAGTATCAAGCATATGGGGGCTTGGATAACATACTGTAAATTTTCCACTAATTTTCCACTAATTTTCCACTAATTTTCCACTAAGACAAAATCATGAATAACTTATGCTCACCCTCAGATTTTGAAGTGAAATGGAATAAATGATAGGCTGATCAAGTTGTTTGAGGCAAAAAAGAAGTCTAAATAGTGTAGCAATCTGTTTCAGGGAAATTTATTTTCACTGATTACTATGATGACCGTCTTTATAGTTTTGCATTCCCTCTTTCTCTTACACAAATAATCAAAAGCTTATTTTGAAGTATTTGGAAATAAATGGTTGCAGTGATAAGGGCTGAAAGAAAAATTTTCCTTTATAGTAATGAATTCTAGTTATGTAAGTCTCATAATGAAAGAATTTCACAAAGCAATTACCTATAGTAGTCTGGATTTGGTACAAAGGTGGAGGTGTCTAGTAAACCATAATTTCCACCAATCAGTGATTGTCTGCAGTATGTTTTTGTATCATACTTTGACGCCATGCCGAGCTGATCTAAATACCTGTATTTCATGTCCAAGGTAATATCATTTACAAACCAATCAGAGCATAAGGCCTAAGTTGCTTGATAGCAAGTTATTGTCACTTTACCAGAAACTGAACACAAACGCATTTGTAACAAGATTACGGCCGCTATTGTAAGCTCCTCCTGCCTCTCCCACCCAGGCAATTGCTTTAGTTGCAGAACTCTTGATGACGTTATGAAGGCCGCTGAATGTTCCAGAGATGCCATCAAGAACAGAAGGGTTAAGAATCTTTTCAATAAGGTGGGTATCGACTCCTATGACAAAAGGATACGATTGTCAAGTTAGAACCTTCTTTCAAGTCTTAAAGCTCCCAGAAGATTATACAAGATGAAGTACATTACCTGGCCCAAGATTGTATATGTGGTGAGTGACTACATCTAAGGATGTGGTTGTTTTATCGATGAATTCTTTGAACCATTTTGACTCGTAGAACCCACCGGGTGCTATGATCAAGGGTTTCAAATCAACATCCTTGTATATCTTTTGCACTATTCTTTGTAGAGCTGCTGTATCAGCTGCATACTGATTAACTGCGATCCTAGTTCCAACCCCATTCCCGGACAATTCGTTTCCTACAAGCAAAGGATATCAAATATAAGTTATTACAATCTATCATCAATCGTCTTCCATCTCATCTATCAACTAACAAGAATTGCAAATATGTTATAAAGAAAAAGAGGCTTATCATTTACCTAGCTCCCAACCATGGATTTTATAGTTCTTTTCAACGGTGTAACGTATAAAAGATTCTGCATTGGTGTAGTTCCAAGCTCCTACAGCTGAACCACCAGGCTTTATAGATTTTCCAGCAAGAGCATTTAGTCCAACAATAATCTTAGCCCTGAATTATGAAACTTGAGTTAAGCTAATGGTCAAAATATTCATACAAGGAATACAAGAACAAAAAAGGACGTAATTATTTGATTTACCCTGCTTTTGCAAAGAAGGCATTAAGTTCATCCCATCTTTTCATGGGTAAACATCCTTTAGTAAAACCAAACATCTCAGAAGGGTCTTTAACAAATGAAGTACAGGGTTCCTGATTGTCATCTGTACCATATATGACCTTATCTTGCAATGAGCCTCCCAATCTAATCTTCAATGGTGAAAAAGCTGAAAAATATAGGGACTAATAAATAATTAAAAAAAAATATATTTTTTGTTATTTACAATATCTATCCGAATGGAAAGAATAACTTACCTTTCACGGCATTTAAGAATATATTATTGTTAAGATCCTGCAATAGGAAAAGATGGATGAAAGTGAAACACATCTCAGCAAGCATTATAAACTGGGAAATAGGCTTTTTAAAAAAAATTTGAACAGGAATACATTTACTAGGCATGAAAGCCATCAAGAGATAAAGTAGTTAAATTCATAATTGAAATTCATATATAATTAAAATAGAAAATGCAGATTCTTCTTTAGCAGAAATCCTTGATTTTGTACAAAATGAGATCACATTTTCTGTACAAAACTAGGTGTAGTGTTCAAAAGAGCAAATGAAACTGAAAAAGAAAAGGCTTACTAGATTGAGGAGTCCAGCAAGACCCCAACTGCATGTTCCATAATCACATTTCTCAGGAGGCCACCAATCCAAAGTAGCACAAACGAAATCATCATCTATGATACCAATGGGAGCTTTCCCATCAATATAAACAGTACCCTCAACAATTGCATCCCCTTCAGCTGCAGCAACAGCTTGTAAACTTACAAAAAGCAAGCTATACCCAAAACAAACCCAAAAACAAAAACCCATTTACCAAAGCTGAAAACCAATCTTTGGATTCAATTGAAAAACAAAAGTTTAGATCTTGAAACCCTTTAGTGTTCTTCTACGAATGGGCAAGTTAAGAACTTCCTAACAGGGTTTCTCATCCACAGGAGCCAAAATGTAAATATATATATAAAAAGGGATAGTAATAAAAACTTTACTGAGAAAAGTGAGCTATAAATGCAAACAGAGAGGCATATTAAATAAAATGTTTAATGGAAGTGGGGAGGATAAGTTAAGATAGTCATTTTCGTTAGTTACATGGAACCATTTTTAGGGCTTTACATTTCTTAAAGAAAACAGCAAAGATTTTTTCTTACCTAACAAACAAAGCAAGCTGCATGTCGAGAATTTAGGGCCTACTTTTTTGCAAGAAGGAACAACGAAGCCGCAATCTTTATTTTCTTACGGTCTCAGAGACCCATTCCCCCAAAATATATTCTCAAAAATAATTTGATAATATATATCTACGGCTAATTCATACTCTAATTTATTAAAGTTATGTACTGTTGTTTTCTTTCTCTATCTGATTATTGTGTCGGCAATCCGCATTGATTAATGTGCATTTCACGGGAAATTTTATACAGTTTTTGGGTTCAATGATGTGTTTTATTCTTTTCGGTACATTATAATTTTTGGAAGGGAATATTATTAGAGCTTTTTAAATTAGAATGGTTGTTCAATCTCGCACTAATAATTTTACTCTCTTCTTGTAATTCATAAAAAAAAAAGAGTTAAGTTGAGTTGAGCTAAATTGAATTATGATATGATTTGTCCGACATAATTAATTAAATGTGGCTAGGTTTAGTAATGATTAAATTTTGCTATTAATTTTTGTACTTTACGAAAGTTGTAGATTTAGTTTATGTACTTTTATTTGATCAATTTTAATCTCTCTACCTTTCAAATTAGTTAGTTTTAGTCTCTATAATTCGCAAAATTTAAAATTTTAGTCCTAACCCAAATAGTAACAGTTAAATTTGTTTGGTTAAATTTAACCATTAGTCATGTACTATGCGTATAGTTATAGATTTTTTTTTCCAATTGGGTCATTCTAAGTCCCTATACTTTTGAATTTTGAAACGGTTTTGACGTGAATGATAGACGTCAATTCATTAATTAGATTTTTAGTGAGTAATATGTGAAAATGATAAGCTGATATTACATTACACACATGATAATATGTTTGGTGCATCATATTTAAAAATAACATAACTTTAACAGTTATTGTTTGGTGAGGTCTAAAATTTTGAAATTTGAAAAGTATAGGAACTAAAAATGACCAAATAAAAATACAAAATAAAATCCACAACTTTTACAAAGTATAGGGACTAATAACAAAATTTAACCTTAAGTAATTATGCATACTTTTTACTACTAATATAGGTAATTTATTTAATTAAAATTTAAACTCATATATTTTTAATATTTATGTTATAGTATAATATATTCAATTTTCGTATAATATAACTTGCATATTACATAAAATAAAATAAAAATATTACAAACTTAAAAATAAATTAAATTAAGTTCAAACTTTAATATTATAAATCTGAGTTCAGTCAATATTTTAAATAAATATAAAATTTTAAAAATAAATTCATTTCTCAAATTTAATATTTTTATCTAAAATCTCCTAAATTTCGAATCACAATCAAGTAATTGAAGCAAAATGAGTTACAACTTTGCCCGTGAAGAAAAAGTCACCATCCTACAACCCTTTAGACCAATCATAAAATAAATAAAGTTTCATCGAACTATGCTAAAATTTACTCCTTGAAGATCGTGTCCAGTTAATTTGAAATTTTTATTTTACTTTTTAAAAATATTATTTTAATATTAACATTTATATACCTGTATTATTAATAAAATTCTTAATTGAGTAGACGTCATTTTCAATCTTGTCATTATTACTAGAATTCTCTTTCATAATTAAAATAAATGAAACTATTTAAGAGAATTTTAATCTTTTCATTTTAACAACACATATCCCATGTGTAATTATTAATTAGTTTTAAACTGTACATTTCATTATTTATTGTATGTTATTTTTAAATAGACATTTGTGTTCTAAATTTATGATTTTCAGACCCATACGTATGTGATAGAATTTCTAATTTATATAAATTAAATAATAATTATATTGAATTACTTAAATGGAATTGAGTATATTTGATTTTATATTTAATTTAATTGGAATCAAATAAAAATATTTTTAGTAAATCAAATGTTGTTATGTCACTAAAAATAGAGTGATTAGCATTTTATAAAATTATATGGTTTAATATATAATTTAGTGTTTGAGTTTGTTATTTTTTTATTATGATATTTGTAATATTTTTAAGTTCAAGATGGTACTTGATGGTAACATTGTTAATTTTTTAGTGTTGAATTCGAGTTTCAGAGTTGATTTAATAAAAATTCATAATTAGCTAATAATATTAGCAATTTACTTTCATCAAATCAATCCTAAAACTCAACTTAAATCACATCCATCGGAATATATTTGACAAAATAAATACAAAATTAAACAATTTCACAGTTAAGGCTGAATTTATTCTACTAACAAAATCATAAAAATTCAAGCATTATAATATTAACAATTAACTTTCATCAAATTACATATTAAAAAAATTAATATTATTACCTTTGAGTACTAAAATATATATATTTTATTAAATACATATTCCAAATTAGATCAGAAAATAATATAAATATCACATTCAAAAAAATAGTTAAACTCCAATACCAAACAATACGTTAAACCAATTATATATTGTAATATATCAAATATATATTTATTTTTTATTCTATTTTTTAAAGCTATGGTAATTAAAAACAAAAAACAAAAGAGAGGGGAATTAAAATAGAAATTATATACGAATTATATTAAAGGAAGTAGTTAAATAATAAGAAGATGGAAGGAATATTTAACCTCTTATAAAATAAATTAAGTAATTTAATCCTCATACTATAAAATAAGTAAAAGGACAAGTGATAATAATGGTTATAATTATTAGAAATGCAAATTTATTTTTTCAGTAGTTACCAACCATTATTTCCAATACTTACAAATTGTTTTTTTATCGTTACAAATTATGATTGTTACATAAAAATATCACATTTTTTCCCTATTAAATTGCTTTTTGGCCTTTTCCAAAATCCTATAAATAGGAGGCATTTTTTCCTTCATTTGATACACAACTGAAAAACAAAGCTTCTTCTACTCTCTCTCATTCTTTCTAAAACTTTAGAATTTTTCTTAAATTGCATTAGAGAAATTTCTGTCTAGGAGTTTGGGTTTTAATCGGGACCGTCTATGACCCCTCCAAACTCTAGTAGCTCTAGTTGATGAACAAGTCTACATGGGTAACTCTAACAGCTCAAAAGAAGTCGGTAAAGGAAGGAATCTTCTCAAGCTTACTTCTAGCAAAACGTTAGCATTAAATAATGTCCTTTATGTACTTGCCTTGCGTAGGAATTTAATTAGTGGTGGATTATTGAATAAGACAGACATTAAACTAGCCTTTGAATCCGATAAACTCGTACTTTCCTGTAATGGAGATTATGTTAGGAAAGGTTATCTGAGTGGAGGGTTATTTGTGATTGAGACCATGTTTAATAATAATACAACCACCACTTTTGCTTATATTGTTGAATCTTTTGACATGTGGCATGATAGACTAGGTCATGTGAATATTCATTATCCTAAAAAACTTAAAAAAATGAATTTACTCCCTAATCTAGATTATAGTAGCTTTAATAAATGCAAAATTTGTGTTGAAGCCAAGCGTTATAGACCTTCTTTAAAAATTATTAATCTTAGGAAGACTGAACTATTAGAATTAATTCATACTGATCTAGCATACTTTAGAAACACAGAAAGTAAAAATGGAAAACGCTGCTATATCACATTTGTAGATGATTGCTCTAGATACACAAATGCTTATCTCCTAAGATCAAAAGATGAAGCTGATAAAACTTTTCTTTTTTATAAATCAGAAGTAGAAAACCAACTTGATAGGAGAATAAAACGTCTTAGATCCGATAGAGGTGGTGAATATGACACTAATTTTCTTAAAGAGGTTTGTGAGAAAGATGGTATTATACATGAATTTTCTGCTCCTTATTTTAGACCTGGTTTCCTTACTTCTTTGTAATTGAGATTAATGATTTAGACTAACAAGTGATTCTATTGATCATGTATTTTTTTATAGATGATGATCAAAAAATCTATGATGAAGTCGTAGAAGCAATAGATGAAAGTTTTTAGAGAGATGATATTAATAATGAGTTAGAATCTATTATGTCTAATCATACTTGAGAAATAGTAGAATTGTTTAAAGTTTTTAGACCTATTAGTAATAATTGGGTCTTTAGAAAGAAACTTAGACCAGATTGGTTAATTCAAAAGTATAAGGTAAGACTAGTTCTTAAAGGATTCACTTAGAAATTGCTCATTACCCAATACTTTATTACCAAAAATAGTTACCACCACAATAAATTATTTTTAATTGCTCACTTTCTATTAGTACGTAGACTAATTATTTTTTACTATAGTACAATGATTAAATTACTCCAAAAATTTACTTTTGTAGCATGTTTTTTGTGTTTACTCTGATAACAGTCTTCTCCTTCTTTCTCTCTTAATTTTCATTTTCATTTTTTCTTTTCTCCTCTTTTTCTAGGTCCGACCATGCATGGAGGAACAATCTATGAAGGATTGGACAACAATTAATATTATATTATTATTTGTTTTTATCTTTTATAAATAAAGAATACATTGAGCTATTATTAAATGCACATAAATATTATAATATTGTATTACATAAAATATAAATAAATAAATAAAAATAAAAAATATTTTATATATTATTTTCTTAATTTTAATTAAAAATTATTTTATTATTGATTAATTAAAAATATAAAAAAAGTTATAAACCTTAGCAAATTGAACTATAATCCCTGGTTACTTTAATTATTAAAATGAATAATATTCCGTTCTTTGTCAGTGAAATTATTTAGACTTCACAAGCAGAATTAGAAGGTTGTATAATAAAGTATTAAAAATAAATATTAAAAGAAAAATACATGACAATTTTTTAAGTCTGCTTATAGATTAAAAAATTAAATATTTTAAAAAAAGAAATACGTGACAATTTTTTAAGACTACTCGTGAAATAAAAAAAGTACACCGCCCGTATACTAAATACTAACCTTTATTAAAATATCATTTTATTTATAATACTCATTTTATATTTTTAAAATATTTAAATATTTATTATTTTATAATTAAAAATAAATGGAATAATAAGTTGTATATATATAAAGTCGAAGGAACAACGAGTGTTGAAGGATGGAATTCATGACATGACATCAACAAAAAATTTTTGTCATTACACCACAGATGAATTTGGATAAAAGCTCACAAATAAGTGTGTATCTTTTGCAATTCCTCTCTCGTTACAATTTGATCCCTTTGTTTGTGTTGAAACTCAAAACAAACTAGTTAGGGATTTTCAATGAACACACACGTCTTTCCTTTATCCCATTCCATTTTCTTCATCACGAAGATCAAGCGACAGATTGAGAACCATCCTTACCTTTTCATTCAATTCTACTTCACTACACCCTTTCCCATTTTCCTTTTGATTCTAACATTAACCTAACACCCTTATTTCACAATCCTCTTATCTTTAAACAAGAAGATAAATGTGTTTCAGCGCACTTGAACCCACATTCTCTTGCTTTGACAATAATACCGATGCCAACTGAGATAAGACTCAATTGACAGCAAATGAATATTATTCGCTTAATAAATATAAAGTAATGTAAATAACATGATTCTAGCTAACTGTGAACTGATGGATATGATATGCTTAATGTATTCATCATATTTAAGATTTTGATACGTTTAATCACACATATATAATAAGAATAATGACATATTATTTTTATTAGAAACTCATAAATTAAGAGTAATCTAATATGGTTAAGATTAATCAAGCTTCAATTGTTAAATAAAATATGAGTAAAATATGCGTAGATTTTCATATAATTAATTAAAAATTAAGATTTCGAATTAATCATACTTAGCATTTCAGACCTCCCACATCAATAAATTTAGGTGCGCTTCCACATCTAATTTTTGTTCTTCGCAATCCGATATGATAGATCCTGAATTATTTAATTTTGTATTGTAACATATGTAACACAATTAATACATGAGATATATCCGTAAGTAATCTAAAAATGGTGTTATCTAAACAAGAATCAAACAAAGGTAGCAATCATTAGTAAAGGAGAAGGTAATAGGAGTCTATCGTGTTTGATTATTAGCAATTAATAAAGTCGGAATCAGTGGGTGTCAATTTTCTAGCAACCTTCCTTTTGGGTTGATTTTCCCACTTATACAAGCCATTAGGTACGACAAAATGGGGTTTGAAGGAAAAATTCAAAATTATGGTGTTTAGATAGATAATTGGTTTGTTGATTAAGTTGATTATTCTTAGCGCCCCTAACATTTGTCTGTTCCCTTAACTTCATCATTCCATTGAACAACATGCCGTAGTAGGATGCTGTTGAACTGAAATTTATGATTTATTTAATAGGACAGATTCATGGCAAAACTCAAGTATATTTGTAATTTTTTTACCATTAATATTATCTGATTTATCAATATAATTTTATTTGTAATATATGTAAATTTTTGAATAGATATGATGCTTTTATCGTATCGATCCAAAGTATATTTATTAACTAATTCCATTTCTATATAAATGTTAGGATTTAATTGTATGTATCATTTAAAAATATTATTAATTAATTTAATAATTTTAATACATTTTGTAATTAAATGTTTGATTTAATAACTATAATATATAATATCATTTTTGATATATTTATATATGGTTTCCTAGAATAAAATACTTTTTAGTCAATTATTTTTATTTTTATTTTATTTTTTGCATTTGCATGTAATTGTTATAATTTTTATTATTAATATTGGATTGGAATTCCAAGGTAAATGTATCGTAGAATTCCATGTACTAGGAGTAATGTTGTATTTTACTTCCTTTACTTAAAAAATGATCAAATTAGTTTTTATACGTTAGATCAAAGAGTAAATAGATCATTTTGTTAAAAGTTTTATCCGTTTCTACTATTAAAATATGGCTCATGTACGTTAGCATGAGGTAAATGTGACACACCGCATATTGTTGTTTGGTTATTTTGTCAACCATGCCAGTTTTCAACAATACAAAATGGATGAAAATTTTAATAAAAATGACTAATTTTCTCTTTAATCTAACGTAATGTACAGAGACTAGTTTACTCATTTTTTGAGTAGATGGAACAAAATGCAATATGACTCTTAATACTTTTTCCGAATTTCAATGATATTATTTCAAAATTTTAAAATTAGTATTGATTTGATTTTATAAAATTTGATTCTTTTTTACAAATCTCACTCAATTAACAAATTATATTGTTTAAAAGGGGGGAAATTAAAAAATAATTAATATCTTAAATTATGTGTTGATTTTTTCCCTTAATTTAGTATCTTAATTGAATTTTTTAATTTCATTAATTTATTGATATTAATGTTTATATTAACCTGTAATAAATGAATAATTACATTAAAAATAAAATCTTTTGACGTTGTTTTACAAGATTGTTAAGATTGCATGCGTTGACTAAAGACTTAAAAGGATTTAATTAGGTAATTGCTTAAATCACCCACTTTCAATAGGATCAACCATTCAAGATTTTAATTTTTGTTGACAAAGAAGAAAATAAAAATAAAAATTACAGGCTAAATAATTAGCCCGATTCTCCAAGTAGGGATACTTCAAATATTCACAATCCATAACTTTCCCTGTGTGCTAGTTTGACCAGACTATCAGCTTCTTGGTTATCTCCTTTAAGAATGTGCGAAATACTCCATCTTTCAAACTGCGACAGCACCTAAAGAATCTTCCTAATCAAAGTCGAACTGGATCCTCCTATAGGACTCTCTTGAATAGCCTTAATTGCCTCAAGATTATCAGTCTGGATCAAAACATGGTCATATCCCCGATCCATTAAAATGCCTAAACCATCTAAGATGCCCCATAATTCAGCCTCAAACACTAAGCAACTTCCCAAGAATCTGTTAAAACCAAAAATCTACTCCCCGCTCTGATTTCTCACAATTCCTCTTATAGCAGCAGAACCATTCTCATATTTGACAGAACCATCAGTATTCAAATAAACCTTAAACCCTGTCCAATTTGTGCAAGAAGTCAGAAATTGATTCAAACTCGTAAGGCCTTTACCATAAGAGACAAAATGCCTGGCCCAACTATATGACTTCTTAATAGTATCATTGTAACTCCAAGAGATACCCTGAAATATGAAGAGATTTTGATTTTTCCAAATACGCCAAATAGTTATCTCAAATAAACATTGCCAATCAACCTCACCAAAGCGAAGGTCATGTCAGTTCTGTAAGTTTGAGGTGAGTCATTCTTGCAGATTATCCGAATAAAACCTAACCTTTCGATTATTAGGGATTAGAGGGTTCTAAATATTCCTCGTTATTGTACAATCCTAATAGCATGCAACACATCTTCAAAAGAATGCCCACATATCCCATACAACAAACTATGATTGAAGCCCCGATAAACTCTTTCTATATTAGTTAACAACCTCTACTTAAATGCAAGCTAGATAAAGAGTCTAACCCATTGAGGACCTTGAAATAGAGAAGGAACCTGTCAAAGTACCTCCCTAGATAATTCTATCCATACCAACTATCGAATGCGGTTGAGGAACCCCAATAATCTTTCGAATGACCACCTCAAGTAACTAAAGCCGAAACAAATCAATATTCTAAGTACCATAATCCAAAAAATTATCACTTAGTATGCACTCCAAATTAAGGTTAGAATTTCCAGGAATCATATTAATTAGAGGTCCCATGCTAGGCACCTATGGATCACGCCAACATTTGGCACTTTTCTCATCCCCTACGGGCCAAAGAAGATTCTTCCAAATAAGTGGCCAAACCTTTTTAAGGGCCCTCCACAAGAACGAACATCTGCTACGCGAAAGGGTTTCGGACAGTTCTTTCATAACCCCATACTTAACTCGGAGAACTTGGACCCAAAGTGCCTTAGAATCAGTCTTAAGTTTGGAACTTAGCTTCATCATAAAGGACATATTATGATCCTATAACTTATGAAAGTCTAGACCTCCATGGTTCTTAGGCTAACAAACCTCCTCCCAAACTAACCAAAGCCAATTTTCTACCACTACTCGAAGACCCCTTTACAAACAGACATACCATACACTCAATTTCCTCACAAAGACATTTGGGAATCATTATTGATATACCAAAGCCACTTTTCTACCACTACTCGAAGACCCCCTTACAAACTAACGTACCATACACTGTTTGTTACTCTGTCATGAAACAAAGGCACACCTAGATAATTCCCAAGCTTTTGAACTCTTCAAAAACTAATAAATCCGTACAATCTTCCTCCTAATGCCTCATTTACTCCTTTTGAGAAGAAAATATTAGTTTTATTAACATTGATCTTGTGACCAGAATACTCACAGAACCTATCCAACACTCTTTTCATGACTACGGCTTGGTCCTTTTTTACATGGCCAAACATGATCAAATTATCTGCACAAAAAAAAAGGTGAGAAAGGGGAGGTGCTGATCAGGATAGACGGATAGACCTCCAATGCCCATCGTTGATATTAGAACAGATATTGTGACCAAGCCATTCTATACACAAGATGAAAAGATAGGGAGATAATGGGCATTCTTGATGGACACCCTTAACTAGTTGAAACTTCTGGATTGGTGTGTCATTCCACATAATCTACATAGTAGAGTTAATGATAGTAGACATGACAACATTAATAATAAAATTTGGAATACCTGCAACTTGGAGAGGTGCCTCAATAAATTCCCATCAACTCGATCATAGGATTTCTCAAGATTAATCTTGATAGCCAACCAAATTACTAGATTTTTGCTTAATTCTTATGGAAGGAAACACTTCTTGAGCAATAATGATGTGGTCAGTAGTGCTCCTCCTAGCAATAAACCCAATTTGCTCTTGAACCAGTAATTCTTGGGAAAACCAACTAAAACCGATTGGAAATTATTTTCATCACCAATTTGTAAAAAACTGAACACAAACTAATTGGTCAGAACTGTGAGAAGCATTCAGGATTCGACATCTTGGGAATGAGAACAATTAAAGAATTATTAGGCTCTGGATCAATTTTTTCTCTTGGAAAAATATCCTTGACCCACTCACAAACTGAACCCCAAGATGTTCCCACTGACTCTGAAAAAAGAAGGCATGGAAGCCATCACACCTCGGAGCCTTTAAAAACCCCATACCAAACATATTAGTTTTTTTCTCCTCATCAGAAACATACTTACTTAAAAATTTAATCTCACTATCCTCAAGTTGAGTGAACGAACTAGTAGGAAGTCCCCTTATCAGGCCAGGATCTTCACCATAAAGGTTCTTGAAGAAACCAATTGTCTCATGACACAAACCTTCCCTATAAAAAAATCCTCTCACTTGCCTCATTTTTAGAGCCATAATCTGATTTTGCTTCCTTCTCTTAAGAGTGCGCTTAAGAAAAAATTTAGTGTTACGGTCTCCTAAAAAAAGCCAATCACATTTCGCCTTTTGCTTCTAGAAAAGTTCTTCATGATAAAGAACGTGTTCTAATTCCTTTCTAACCTCCAAATCTGACTGAAGTAACAAATCTAACTGAGAATAATCCATACCCCTCAGAATAGTATCAAGCTTCTGAACTAGTTTTTTTTGTTTTTTTTACGAACCTCGATATGGCTATACACTTTCTTATTCCACTCTTTGAGTTGACTTGTAAATCCAGACACTGTATTGGACATAGAACCATCAAGTTTCCAATTCTCCTTAACAAAATAAAAAAAACTCTAAATGCCCAACCTATCCCGCTAAAAAATGAAAAGGTTGTCCAATAGCAGAATGGAGCATAGGTCGAAGAGACAAAATCAGAGGCTTCTGATCGGACTTGAGCTTAGGAAGATGAGTCACAGAGCAATTTGGGAAAGACAAAGCTATGCATCATTCCCAATAGCTCTGCCAAGCCTCTCATAAACTCCATCTATATGTCATGTGAAAGAAGCACATTTAAATCCCAAATACTGAATCTTAGCTAAATCCATATATTCCCCAAAAGAAGAACATCTTTTACCTTTAACTCACCCACCCTTCTTCTCGTTGGAAACTAAAGTGTAAAAATCACCAACTGCCACCCAAGAAGAACCATTATTCGAAATAGTCGCCTTTAGAGCATCCCACAACCTCCTCCATTTGTGACTATTAGGGCTACTGTGAATAAAGACGACAAAGATACAATGTTGCGAAGAACTATCAAAAACCCAAGTTAAAATGAATTGAGGATAACTTTGAAGAATTTCGACCAGAATTGACTCCTTCGATCCAACCCAAATACCTCCAGAAAAACCAATTGTTTCCACCCGGTGAGAATATTGAAACTCAAGACTGGCAATAATCGAATCGGATTTACCACCACTAACTCTAGTTTCTAAAAGTCTAACAATATCCAGTTTGTATTCTTGATTATACTCACAAAAAATCCGCGGAAACTTGCTACTAGCACAACCTTGACAATTCTAGGATACATTAGATAAATTCATAAAATATAAAAACAAAGATAAGGATAAAAAACATACCATAAGTATTGATTAGCAGCCACCTTCATAGCTTGTTCAATCACTATTCAACCTCACCTTTTTAGCCTTAATGTCAATCTGCGAGCTGATAAGTTTGGCCATGAAATTCATGGTATCTGATAGCGAGACCCTCATATCACCAGAATTCTTAAAACGTCCACCACACCTCGAATGATTTTATTGATGGCGCCACTACTACGTCTAATACCACCCTTAATCCTTGATCCCATCCCTTTCGAGGTCGAGATCCCTTTACCTCTCCTGGTTGAATCAACTCATCTGTTGGGCTTAACAATGTTAGGTACCTCAATTTCCTTAAAAACGACAACTGAATGTTTCCTGGGATCAATGACGTCACTATTAAGTTCCACCATTGACTCTACCAAGTCATTAAATGTTGGGTTAAAATGGGAATTAACCCCTCAAAAATTCAAACCCTCTTCATTGGCCGACAAATCCAATTCAAAATTTGGCTTCGTACCACCCCTTTCAAAGTCAAAGATTTTTCTAACCTAACTATATTTTTTACACCCCCACCTTCTAGAATTGATTGTTCAATTCCAATTAAACCAAAATTCACTATCTCCAACCCCTAAAGCTTGACACTCTTGCAAAGACACTATGTTTGTCTTTAATGATAGACCCATGCACATTATTCATCAAAACATTGACCCTAATTAAAGGTAAAGGCCCACCCGAGACTTCATTCCTCAAAGCGCTACATGCATTGACATCTTGCATCATACCATTAATCATATTTTTTACAACCTCGAAAACTAGACCCTTCTACGAAGACCCAAAACTTTTATCATTATTAATTGACCCAGGCCTAATTTCCTTCAATATATCAACCCTATTTGAAGATGTCAGCCTGTCTAAAATTTTAGTTCCCAAAATTCTAAAAGCATTAGCATCTTGTGCCACAACCCTATTATTTTTCTTTGCCCTAGACGTAAACCCCTAATTTCTCTCTATTAAAAAACTCTTTTTTTAAAGTTTACTTCCGATAAATCCACCATTAGCTCCCTTTCCTCGGTTGTCTTGATTATATTTGGAATAACAACATCATTTTCGGTTGTTTCCTTATCAAGATTTTGACGTGTCCTTGGGTTACGCCGATACTTCCGTTCAACGAGCATCCATGGCCCAAAGGCCTTCGTCGGCTCTGCCACATTGTTTTTCTCCAATGAGGCTACTGCCGTCACATTCGTACCCATCTTAGTGTCATTTGCTACGTCAGAACCAGAACATAAATTCTGCAGATGGCCGAACCTACCACAAGAGAAAAAAATTGATGGAAGTGATTCAAACACGACCCTCTGAACCATGCCATTGACTAAGATCTAGGAAACCGAGGGTTTTCCCAAATTTATATACACTGTCATCCAGGAAAATTTCCCTCTTGATCCCTTATCCGTTTCAAAATCCAATTTAGTAACTTTACCTATCAAACTTTCAATTTCCTCCAAGATATATCGTTTATAAAGATAACCCGACAAACCAGGTAGCCGAACCCAAACCATAGTGTTACTAGGAAAGGCTTAAAAGGGGTTAAATTTTGGAGTCCACGATTGCACCATGAGATATTGCCCAAGAACGATCCACGGCCCCTGGGTAAATACTTTCTTGTAGTCCTCTCGACATTGAACTTTTACCAGGAAATATCCATTCTCCATATCCATGAGATGGAACTGTTGCAAGGGTTTCGAAAGGTTGTGGATCTTATTTTGTAGGAGGGTATAAGATAGATTCTGGTCCAGAAATTTCACCACTATTGTAGTGACCATATCTTTGACGAGAATTTGTTGCACTCTTTCAGAAAAATTGATTGTAAGTATTCCATTAACATTAGATCGCATGACATCTCCTTCAAGAAACTCAAATTCCTTATCGCAACCAGATCCAAAAATTCCTCGACCCAAAACTTTGTCTCTCCAAGACACACCCGATGCCGGGGTTGAATCTACAACCATAGCGTTGTTCACATCTAGATCCAAAGGCTTAAATCGAACCTTTTTAGTGTTCTGATTCTCACTAGAAAAATTGTCTCCGCTATGTTTAGTCATCTCGTTTAAGAATTTCTTAATATTTCATTTTTTAAATTTGATATATTTGCATTTAGGCACAAATTTATTCTAATCATTAACTTTTGAAATCAAACAAAAATAAGCTTGAATTGTAATTAATCGTCACAAAAATATTTTGTCCTCCATTTTGATTTGGAGGGAAACTTTGGCCCCATACTTCGCGTAACAAAACTTTTCGATAAAGAAATAAAAACATTGTGAATAATGAAGATGATTAAGAATGGGTGACGTATTCACAATGTTATCATAAAATGGTGTGAATTTGTGACGTAAAAATAACACATCACTCAAGTTTCTCGTATTGCCATCGGCCTAGCTATTCATCTCCCAAGAAACATACATAAAAGGAGACAAATCCAATAGCATTTAGCTTGGGAAAAATTCCATGGTCGAAAACCCAGGTTTGAGCACCAAGAAATAGAGAGCATGGAATCAGGGCCTCTTTATAAAGTGATTATGCAGTGATTGGATGGAATTTTTACTTGTTGTATGCCAACTTTTGGGTGAATCGACTTGGCTTTGTTTAAATAAATTTCTACATCAGACCATGAAAAAATTTAGTGTTACGGTCTCCTAAAAAAAGCCAATCACATTTCGCCTTTTGCTTCTAGAAGAGTTCTTCATGATAAAGAACGTGTTCTAATTCCTTTCTAACCTCCAAATCTGACTGAAGTAACAAATCTAACTGAGAATAATCCATATCCCTCAGAATAGTATCAAGCTTCTGAAATAGTTTTTTTTTATTTTTTTACGAACCTCGATATGGCTATACACTTTCTTATTCCACTTTTTGAGTTGACTTGTAAATCTAGACACTGTATTGGACATAGAACCATCAAGTTTCCAATTCTCCTTAACAAAATAAAAAAAAACTCTAAATGTCCAACCTATCCCACTAAAAAATGAAAAGGTTGTCCAATAGCAGAATGGAGCATAGGTCGAAGAGACAAAATCAGAGGCTTGTGATCAGACTTGAGCTTAGGAAGATGAGTCACAGAGCAAGTTAGGAAAGACAAAGCCATGCATCATTCCCAATAGCTCTGCCAAGCCTCTCATAAACTCCATCTATATGTCATGTGAAAGAAGCACATTTAAATCCCAAATCCTGAATCTTAGCTAAATCCATATATTCCCCAAAAGAAGAACATCTTTTACCTTTAACTCACCCACCCTTCTTCTCGTTGGAAACTAGAAGTGTTAAAATCACCAACTGCCACCCAAGAAGAACCATTATTCGAAATAGTCGCCTTTAGAGCATCCCACAACCTCCTCCGTTTGTGACTATTAGGGCTACCGTGAATAAAGACGACAAAGATACAATGTTGCGAAGAACTATCAAAAACCCAAGTTAAAATGAATTAAGGATAACTTTGAAGAATTTCGACCAGAATTGACTCCTTCGATCCAACTCAAATACCTCCAGAAAAACTAATTGTTTCCACCCGGTGAGAATATTGAAACCCAAGACTGGCAATAATCGAATCGAATTTACCACCACTAACTCTAGTTTCTAAAAGTCTAATAATATCCGGTTTGTGTTCTTGATTATACTCACAAAAAATCCTCGAAAACTTGTTACTAGCACAACCTTGACAATTTTAGGATAAATTAGATAAATTCATAAAATATAAAAACAAAGATAAGGATAAAAAACATACCATACGTATTGATTAGCAGCCACCTTCATAGCTTGTTCCATCACTATTCAACCTCACCTTTTTAGCCTTAATGTCAATCTGCGAGCTGATAAGTTTGGCCATGAAATTCATGGTATCTGACAGCGAGACCCTCATATCACCAGGATTCTTAAAACGTTTACCACACCTCGAATGATTTTATTGATGGCACCACTACTACGTCCAATACCACCCTTAATCCCTGATGCCATCCCTTTCGAGGTCGAGATCCCTTTACCTCTCCTGGTTGAATCAACTCATCTATTGGGCTTAACAATGTTAGGTACCTCAATTTCCTTAAAAACGACAACTGAATGTTTCCTGGGATCAATGACGTCACTATTAAGTTCTACCATTAACTCTACCAAGTCATTAAATGTTGGGTTAAAATGGGAATTAACCTCTCAAAAATTCAAACCCTCTTCATTGGCCGACAAATCCAATTCAAAATTTGGCTTCGTACCACCCCTTTCAAAGTCAAAGATTTTTCTAAACTAACAATATTTTTTACACCCCCATCTCCTAGAATTGATTGTTCAATTCCAATTAAACCAAAATTAGCGTTTTTCTCACTATCTCCAACCCCTAAAGCTTGACACTCTTGCAAAGACACTATGTTTGTCTTTAATGATAGACCCATGCACATTATTCATCAAAACATTGACCCTAATTAAAGGTAAAGGCCCACCCGAGACTTCATTCCTCAAAACGCTACATGCATTGACATCTTGCATCATACCATTAATCACATTTTTTACAACCTCGAAAACTAGACCCTTCTACGAAGACCCAAAACTTTTATCATTATTAATTGACCCAGGCCTAATTTCCATCAATATATCAACCCTATTTGAAGATGTCAACCTGTTTAGAATTTTGGTAAAATTTTAGTTCCCAAAATTCTAAAAGCATTAGCATCTTGTGCCACAACCCTATTATTTTTTTTGCCCTAGATGTAAACCCCTAATTTCTCTCTTTTAAAAAACTCTTTTTTTAAAGTTTACTTCCGATAAATCCACCATCGGCTCCCTTTCCTCGGTTGTCTTGATTATATTTGGAATAACAACATCATTTTCGGTTGTTTCCTTATCAAGATTTTGGCGTGTCCTTGGGTTATGTCGATACTTCCGTTCAACGAACATCCATGGCCCAAAGGCCTTCGTCGGCTCTGCCACATTGTTTTTCTCCAATGAGGCTACTACCGTTACATTCGTACCCATCTTAGTGTCATTTGCTACGTCAGAACCAGAACATAAATTTTGCAGATGGCCGAACCTACCACAAGAGAAAAAAACTGATGGAAATAATTCAAACACGACCCTCTGAACCATGCCGTTGACTAAGATCTAGGAAACCGAGGGTTTTTCCAAATTTATATACACTGTCATCCAGGCAAATTTCCCTCTTGATCCCTTATCCGTTTCAAAATCCAATTTACTAACTTTACCTATCAAACTTTCGATTTCCTCCAAGATATATCGTTTATAAAGATAACCCGACAAACCAGGTAGCCGAACCCAAACCATAGTGTTACTAGGAAAGGCCTAAAAGGGGTTAAATTTTGGAGTCCACGATTGCACCATGAGATATTGCCCAAGAACGATCCACGGCCCCTGGGTAAATACTTTCTTGTAGTCCTCTTGACATTGAAATTTTACCAGGAAATATCCATTCTCCACATCCATGAGATGGAACTGTTGCAAGGGTTTCGAAAGGTTGTGGATCTTATTTTGCAGGAGGGTATAAGATAGACTCTGGTTCAGAAATTTCACCACTATTGTAGTGACCATATCTTTGACGAGAATTTGTTGCACTCTTTCAGAAAAATTGATTGTAAGTATTCCATTAACATTAGATCGCATGACATCTCCTTCAAGAAACTCAAATTCCTCATCGCAACCAGATCCAAAAACTCCTCAACACAAAACTTTGCCTCTCCAAGACACACCCGGTGCTGGGGTTGAATCTACAACCATAGCGTTGTTCACATCTAGATCCAAAGGCTTAAATCGAACCTTTTTAGTGTTTCGATTCTCACTAGAAAAATCGTCTCCGCTATGTTTAGTCATCTCTTTTAGAGAATTTCTTAATGATACTTTTTTAGTATAGCTTAATATTTCAATTTTTAAATTTGATATATTTGCATTTCGGCACAAATTTATTCTAATCATTAACTTTTGAAATCAAACAAAAATAAGCTTGAATTGTAATTAATCGTCACAAAAATATTTTGTCCTCCATTTTGATTTGGAGGGAAACTTTGACCCCATACTTCGCGTAACAAAACTTTTCGATAAAGAAATAAAAATATTGTGAATAATGAAGAGGATTAAGAATGGGTGACGTATTCACAATGTTATCATAAAATGGTGTGAATTTATGACGTAAAAATAACACATCACTCAAGTTTCTTGTATTGCCATCAGCCTAGCTATTCATCTCCCAAGAAACATACATAAAAGGAGACAAATCCAATAGCATTTAGCTTGGGCAAAATTCCATGGTCGAAAACCCAGGTTTGAGCACCAAGAAATAGAGAGCATGGAATCAGGGCCTCTTTATAAAGTGATGGGGCTTCAAATAACATAGTTTAGAAATTAACAAGTATGCAGTGATTGGATGGAATTTTTACTTGTTGTATGCCAACTTTTGGGTGAATCGACTTGGCTTTGTTTAAATAAATTTCTACATCAGACCATGAACCAAACTTGGTGTAAACAGCAGCTAGATCCTGCTAGGCAGCTGTATTCTGCAATACACAGGTGGAAAAATCTTTGCTTTGTTGAGAAAACAAAAACAATGAAACAAGTATTCTAGTTTTTTAATTGTTTCACTCATGAAAATAAATTATTATAAAACTACAAAAATATATTATGACAAATTCATCCAATTACATAAGTTGATTTTGAGTAAAATTCATAAAGTTTCGTATTATATTTGAAATAATTAATAATATTGTTATTTGGTTTTAAATTTAAAAAAATAAAATATAAGATGATAAAGAAATTAATATTAAAACTAAAGAACTTGAATTTATTGTTTTAGCATTAAATTTAAAAATTAATAGTTTTTTAAAGATAAATTTATTAATTCATTCAATGAATCAAACCATACAATTTAGATAAAAAAATAGCAAACACTCGTTGTAGATGGTGAATAACAAACTCCAATACAACAAAGATTTTAGCCTCAGTATCAATAGAACATTATAACATGTTGACAATTGGCTTTGTCACAACTCAAGCACGACATATCTGGAGTGATTGCAAGCAGTTAATATGATAAGGAAATCAGCCTCGAATGGTCTAAAGTGGAGAGCAAAAATCAACAAAAGAATCAAACATTCACCAAACTAGAGAGGAAGACAACAAAATCATCCCTAAAATCACTTGTAAAACTAAGATTACATGCATAAGCAAGACTAAAAAACGTACTACAAGAGCAGACAAAAACTTCTAAAACTGAAGATTTATTAAATAATAGAAAATAAACAAAAAAATATAAAACTTAAGACAACACGGGTCCAAATCGACATGTGAAATAATTTATTATTCTAAAATACTCTTAAAACAGAAACAAATTAAGAAGTTGGACGAAGAGTCACCCACTTTCCAAGAAAAACTACTAGTGACTAGTGGAGTTTTAGTGAACGACAAACACCGTCATTTGTCCATCACAACTTGTGGAGACAACAAAGATACCCACAAAATAGATCTGCAAACTGAAAAGAGAGAAAACATGTGTAGTGAATGAGAAGAAAAAAAGAAATGATTGGTAGGAAAGAAAAAAAGACGGGCGATAACTAGCCCGAAAGTTGACACCATCGCAGAGCAAAACAAAAGATAAGAAGCAAACAACTTATAGAAAAAAATTAATAATTAATTCAGTAATTTTAATACATTAAAATCACAATTAATTTCATCTATTATTAGTTTACACACCCAAATTAAATCAAAATCTAAACCCAATTATCAAAATATTTTTACATAAAACTTCAAGATAAGATTATTTTACCTTTATTCTAACTCACAATAAATGTAAAAGTAACCCATCTTCAATTACACTTTCATTATAATTTAAACTATTTATTTAATTAATAAGTAATATTTTATTATTTTAAATCATTTTTATTTAAACCGAGATTATTTCTATTATTAGACAACAAACACACACACACAAAAATACAGCATACAAAGAGGTGTTACCACAAGATAGACACATATGAAACATTTATTTTATAACTAAAAGTAACATTATAATTTAATAAATTGATAATATCGTTAATTTATTTACATTAAAAAAAGTAATATTGAAGAATAAAAAGGTTCTTTTAATTATGATTTGGAATTCTTTTATTTTTTAAATGTTATATACATTATTATTTTTAATAATGATTACTAAATAAAAATATGTTATTAAATAATAAAAATATGGTTAAAAGCTCTTTAAAGCTTCTAAATTATTTCAAAAAAATTAATTAAGTCATATTTTTTCACTCAATTGGGCCCGTGAGTATATAAATTTCAATCAATTAATCCTTTTGATTGTTAAAGTTAACTACCAGCCATTGAAGGATAACGAAGATCATTTTAGGGGTTGTTTTCATCCCATGGCACTCTAGGACTGTGCCACATGACAAAATTTGGTGTTTTATACTTAAAATTATTAAAAATAATAAAAATCATAAAAAAATTATAGATAATCATAAAAAATATTAAAATTATAAAAATATTAAAGTTACAAAAAAATTGTAAAATATATAAAAGTGCAAAAAAATATAAAAAGTATTATAGCTTACAAAAAATATATAAATTATAAAATTTATTAAAGCATCGTAAAAAAGCATTAAAATTATTTAAAATAAAAAAATGAAAATATGTAAATTATGAAAATATAAAAATATTAAAAATTTTATAAAAATATAGAAAAGTACAAAAGAATATAAAAAATTAAAATATAAAAATTATAAAAATATATGAATTACAAAAAATAAGAAAATGAAAAAATTATGAAAAAAATTTAAAAATACATAAAGCTATTAAAAATATTTTAAAAAATTAATTAAATTTAAAATTTTTATAAAAAATTAAAAATTATAATAAAAAAGTAAGTATATAAGAAAAAAAATATAAAAATAATTTTTTTATTTGCACACTAACCATCGTTTGATACTTAAAATTATAAGTTGTGCTTGTCCACAATGCGGACCTCCCCAAAGCTTGTAACCCCTTTATCCATTGTCAATGAGAGGGGAGTGTTTAAAGATGCAAATTAAAGTTGGGAAATAGGTTAATAACACAAGTGATAACTGAAGCTATGTATAACATTATAAACATTGTTGTGCTTTTTAATGTTATATAATTTTTATAATTTTCTGTTATTTATTGAACAATTTTGAATAAATTTTTTTTGTAATTTTCTATAATTTTTAATATTTTTTTGCACCTTTTTATATTTTAGTAATATTTTAAATAATTTTATATGTTTTTTAAAATTTTTCATATTTTTTTTTAAAAAATTATTGTAATATTTTTTTTACAATTTATATGATTTTTGAGTCATTTATGATATTTTTATAATAATTTTTAAATTTTATTAAATTTATAATATTTTAAAAAGTTTAATATATTTTACAATTATATATATTAATTTTTTTTGTTATTTTAATAAAAGTTTAAAGCTTTTTGCATTTTTAACAATTTTTATAATGTATATAATTTTTTTGTGATTTATAATCATTTTTATAACTTTTTTGCACTTTTATATATTTTTTGATTTTATAATTTTCTATAGTTTTTTAAAAAAATTTATTAATTTTAAGTATAAACTATAAGATTTCGCCAAGTGGTACAATCTTGCGGTTATCTTTTAATGGTTAACCAGGTCAAAAACTGAATTGAATGCAAAAAGAAATTGTTAAGCGAGATCCAAGATTTAATTTTGGGTTTTGTTTTATATCATATTGAAAAAATGCATCAACTTGCATATGAGTTGTAAAAATGAAATATTTATATTCTGAAAATAATGCAAACAATTGCAAAAATTAAATGCCATTATGTATTTTTTAAGATACATTTGTCAATTAATCACATCATTATCTAATTAAAAATATTAAGAATAAGATCTCACTCTATTATATATAATTAAAAATGATAAATAACCTATTGATTTACTCATCAGATATGCAAGTATCAATTTAAAAAGTTTTGAAGATAAACGAGAAAAGTCCTCTCTTAAGTTATATTTATATGAGAAATTCAGATCCATTGATGAAGCACATGAAAAGTCAGCATTGCCAAGTCTGAATTTGATAAAATTTAATTATAAATTTAGCACCAAAATCAGTATTTCAACTATTTAGGGTAGTTCAAAGTTGCTACAGCACTGACTCCAATCAATGACAATCCTAGTAGAGAGCAGCGTGAAAGTGGTTGAAGATGCAAGCTATGTATCTCCTCCGCCAGGCTCAGTGCCCACAGCTTCTCTCCCTCTCACCTGTTTTGATAGAGTTTTCTTTTGTTTTCCGTTCACTTGGATGCGTTCCCTGTTTTTCTATGAATTCAAACACCCCACCTCTCATTTCATGCAAACCATTCTCCCCAACCTCAAAACATCTTTATCGCTTACTCTGCAACATTTCTTTCCATTTGCGGCCAATCTCGTGTACCCTCCCCCTCCTCAGGTCCCTTATATTTCCTACACACAGGGCGACTCTGTTTCGTTTGTCGTTAAGGTATCCACTGCAGATTTTAACCATCTAGTAGGAGATCATGCACGAGACAATCAAGAATTGCCAGCTCTTGTCCCCAAAAGGCCATCTTCAAATGAGACCAATGGTTGCAAGCAAGAGCCTGTCATGGCCATTCAAGTCACCGTATTTCCCAATGTAGGCTTTTCCATAGGTGTTGGCTTTTCCCATGTTGTAGCTGACGGAAGGTCGTTTGGTCACTTTATGAAATCATGGGCGTCCATTCATAGGTGTGAAGGAGATTTGGCTTGTCTTGACAATTATTTACCCTGTTACAACAGGGATTTAATCAACGATCCTGTAGAACTAGCTTCCCTTTTCACCAAGGGCGCCGAGAGGGCATTCCAAAGTGCAATTTCACCCAGCATTTTGTTTAATAACTTTAGGGTCACTTACAAAATCAAAGATTCACAAGTTGAGTTATTGAAAGATCGGGTGAAAACAAAGTGCATGGAAGTGAATGGATCAGAGCCAATAAGAATATCAACATTTGCAGTAACATGTGCGTACATGTGGGTTTGTTTGCTCAAATTACAACAAAGTGGAACTCATCAGCATCTCTCATCAACCGATTCTGACGCTCTTTCTTATTTCCACTTCGCAGCAGAGTGCAGAGACCACCTAAAATTACCCCAAACATACTTCGGGAACTGTATTATACTACGTTTGGCATCAGCAAAGAAGAGTGAGGTATTAGGGGAAAATGGAATTCTGGTGGCCGCAACTGCTATTGGAAGGGAAATAATGGAATTTCAGAAACAACCATTCAAAGATGCACAAGAGTCATTGTTAAAAATAATTGAGATTTTCAAAATGGGAGAAGATTTAGTTCGGGTTGGTTCATCACCAAAATTTGAATCGTATAAGACGGATTTTGGGTGGGGACGACCTAGAAACATCGAGAATCCAATACTTCCATCATTTGGAACTTGTTCTATGTTTGTTATTGCAGAGAACAGAGAAGAAGAGGAAGGAGGTGTTGAATTCGCCTTGGCATTCGCTTCCCATGACTTAGATATCTTCAATACTATTTTTCACCAAGGCCTATTAAAGCTAGAATCGAGTAAATAAAATGGCCTATCAAATAAAATCTTGTACTTATGAATGGAATGGGTGGTTTATCACATTTGTATTTCCCTTCATTACTTTTCTCTAATTATCTTTCCATAATGTAATTGATGTAAGCATGCTTTCCAATGTAAAAAAATTGTACTTTATTAAGTTTCAATTTTTTGTGATCTAATTTATCATCACATCATATATTATAAAATTTATAATTTAAAAGATTTACAACAACCTCAAGTTGGGGCTTATTGGTCGAGTGTTTACCTTTTCCAGAAATAGCTTGAATTTAAATCTCAGTTGTACCGAAAAAAGAGAGGCAATTATAAAAATGAAAAAATTGAAAAGATGGGTGATGGATTTGGAAATTAAATTAATTCACGTATATGATCCTACATCCTACATCCTTAGTACCTCAAATTTTGTGGTTAGCATCTAAAATATGGACTACTTCATATTGTTGGTTTTAGCGGTTCAAGAATTAACCAAGTTTATCTGACAATGGTGTATTTTGAAATACACTTGAACAGTCAATCCCAAAGAAGACTGCATTGAGAGGTTTACAACTATCACTACCCAAAATTTCCTCCTTATTGGTCCAAGTAACCTTAGGCTTGGGAGTCCATACACCTAATACATCAACTATTGGAGGTCCTAGGTTCTATCCACTCTTCTCTCATTTCTTTATTTTATTTTATTTTATTTTTATTTTCAGCAACCTAGGATGAAAACCACATTATAATATATATAATTTAGAGTAAAAATTTAATAAGGATGGGTAGCAGCCCAATAATTAAGCCACGCCATTCAATTCACACCATTCCCCTTCAGCTCCCTTTTATTTTCGACAGAAAAGGTAAGTTGCTATCCAACCCCCCAAGGTTTGAAGCCCTAAGTATTAAGCCAATTTCCTAATTGTATTTGAATTCTTGTTTCTATTCCAAACCAAAATAGAATTTTTATTTATTTTCTCCCTATTTCTTCTCCACTATCTTTTCCATACTCTTCTTTGCAAAATATTTTTCCCCATTGTTGAAATTTATGCTTGACCCCGAATCAAAATCAATTCCCAATTTCAACTCGTTTCCCAGTCGGATTCGGAATCGCTAGTAGAAACAATCTTTGATTGTTGCCAAGAATCAGTAAGTACATCTCAATTCCAATGGTTGACCGTGAATATTTATAGAATTCATATCTAACGATAATCTCACGAAAGATTAAAAGATCTTTTTTGATTTATCATCGAATCTTTCGACAATCTTGATTTATCTTGAAATTGATAATTAATTCATGCAATTTTTTCGTTGAAGGACCCGATTTAGGTGAATCAGATTAGATTTAAGCACAAGGAACGTTGATCGAGATCTCGGTGAAAGGTGTGTGTTCTTTTACAAGCGAATCGAGAAAAACCATGTCTCGAAATAAGGTCACACGAGCGTGTGAGCCACACGTGTGGACCACACCGCCATGTCCCCCTGAAACCTTAGGATATTTTGATTCTCACACGGCCTGGCCATACAACCATGTGCCACAATTTTACAGTTTTTCCTAGAAATTTATGTTATGTTCCGTTTAGTCCCTGCTTGATCTTTGAAGTGTTCCTAGAATTTTTGTGTGCACTAAATTGATCTTTGAATTAGCGTTTAATTGGAAACATACAATTTATATGCATGAATAATCACTGTTATATTGTGTTTATCGATATTGATTTATTGAATTTTTATGAGGCCATGAATAAACATGTGAAATTAACCATGCCTATTGTTAAAGTGTTATTGAGAAATTGTGAAGTGTTATTACTGGTATCGCTCCACTGAATACATGATGAACATATATATAGCTAGTGATGAACGAAATAAGTGTTAAGCATGCCTACAAAATTTTGCATTATTATGTTATAATGTATGCCATATCGCATTTCATGAAGCGAGATTATTGTACGGAGGGAGTGTCAGTTTAATAATCTACAAACCAGTGGTGGCTAGTCCATAAACCGAGTGGCAGTTTATTTGATCTGCAAATATGTTGCGAACTCAAAACAAGTGGCAGTAACTACAAATATGTGGTTTGATCTCAAACCAAGTGGCAGCTTGTCTGCAAATGTTTTTATCTAAAAATACTAGCGGTTCACCCACAATTTTTTATAAACCCAGTGGCAACTTTTATCTGCAATTACGTTTTATATCCACAACAAGTGGCAGTTCATCTGCAAATCAGCGGTGGTTCATCTACAACCTGGAGTGATGTGGTAAATGATCTCTGGGGAACTCATAAGTGAGGTGTGTAGCGGAGTTGGATAGACCCCTTTCTAATAAATTGAAATTACATTGCCATTCATTAGTATGTGCATATATAAACTGTGATTTCTGAGATAGTGTAGTGAAGTGATTATATGAAAAACTGTTAATCTGAAGTGCTTTATGATTGTGATTACTCTTAGAATTGCTAATCATGTGCTTTGACTACTATTTCATTCCAACTTTCTTGTGATTGAACTCACACTGAGCGTCATAACTTATTCCCCTTTAATTTTCATCCTTACAAATAGCCCACCAAGTTAAGACGAGGTCGTAACATTCAAAGGGTCTCGGCTCGGCTTCTATTTATTGAATTACTTTAGGGTCATTATTTGATTTATTTTATATTGAAAGTTTGTATGATTTTAATTTTGAATTGTGACATGAGACATAGATTTGGGTTTTTTTCTTTATATATTTAGCCTGCATGACATTTAAGTTGATTTTAGGATATCAAAATATCAATATTAGTTAGTTATGCATGAGCCTCGTTTTTTATTCAAAACTGATGTAAATATCACTTTTCCGCTACTAAAGTATAAAAAAAATTAGGTAGTAAATAAATTAGTAATTAACTAAGTTTTCTTCCAAAGATAACAAATATTCTAAAATGACTGTTCTCAAAATCTCGATAGCTTACTGGGTTATTTTCGTGGCTAATGTAGCCTTCTGAATTCAGGTATAATGTCTAGGTTTGGTTAGGGAGGTTACATAGTGACATCCAACATAGGGGTTTGGTAATAATTGAACTTTCAATCTTAGTCAAAAACCAACTATGGGATACTCCACTTACTGCTCAAGTGTCTAAATTTGATATCAGATGAAAGTTTGTTGATTTTTTCTTGTGAGCTATATGTTTAGTTGCATCTAGATGAAGTAACTACTAATAAGAAAATAAAGATAAACACCAAAAAAATGTTTACGCGGTTCTAAAACCTCTTACATTTATATAGCATTGTTTAGAGAGTAATCAACTATCAACAATGAATACAAGCTATGATTTAAGCTCAACTCACTCACTAAGTTGTAACCTTACTCCTATACTTCAAACTAGATCACTTTTCCTCTAAAATTTTCTCTCTAAAAGTTTAGATATAAATTGATTGACTTAATTTGTGTACTTACAAATTTTGAACTAACAAAATAATTCCTAGTCGAACAGATAAAAAGTTCTCTAATTCATGCACCTAACCTAAACAAGTCATTCAATAAAAATACAAAATAGGCTTGTTGAATTGCAATAAATTACAACCACTAATCCTTCTAAAAAAAACCATTGAAAAGTTCTTTAAATAATCGCATGCTGGAAGAGATCCTCTTAACATCAAACCCATTTGAAAACCAGATCTTCTACATAAGGGAACTTTGATTGCATTGAAAGGTAAAATTTTTATCTTTTCTTATCTTGATTCTTCCATATGAAGTATTCACTAGTCTTTTGCTAACATTCCTCGAAAATCAATAATTAACGGTCTAAACAATTTTGGTCAGAATATTCTAATAAAATAAAACAAGTTATAATGTCTTGCCAACTTTTCCTTAAGTTATAATTGACGTTGCAGTGGGCAATTATAGCTGAAACTAACATATTTGAAAACAAGAAAAATATTAAAAATGGAGATTCTTAAGAAAGTGAAGAAAAATAAAAAAGAATGGGTGGCAGTTAAAATTGATCTTGAAAAAGTGTATGATAGAATAAGATGAGATTTCATGCAAAATTGCTTAAGTGATGCGAGTTTTCCTAACAATTTGCGTATGGTTATTAATTCTATGCTTATATAGGTGTTATGGAATGGTGTACTAATTGAAGAATTTGTTCCATTAAGGGGTATTAGATAGGGTGACTCGTTGTCTCCTTACCTTTTTGTTCTTGGTATGGAGAGATTAGGGCATAGCATTTGTAACACCATGGAGAAAGGGTTGTGGAAACCTATTTGTTTATCTAGATGAGGGACACTGCTTTCTTATTTATTTTCTGTAAGTGATTTAGTTTTATGAAACCACTATTGATCAAGCAATAGTTTTGCTATTTTTTTAGCACAAATTAAATGCTAGCAAATTGAAGGTTTTTTTTTGCTAACATGTCAGGCTCTACCACATCAATTATTTCTCAACATTTGGGTTTTCTAATAGTAGATGACTTAAGAGTATATCTGGGTATGCCTCTTTTTCACCAAAGAGTTAAAAATGCGACTTTTCAGTTTCTTATTGATAAAGTTTATACCAAGCTCTCAAGATGGGAAGCTAAGAAGCTCTCTTTAATAAGAAAAGTAACTTTAGCTAAGTCTGTTTTGATGGCCATTCCTAGTTACTTTATGCAGACTACCATGATTTTGATTGGGGTGTGCAACACTATTGAAAAGTTGGTGCGTGTGTGGTTTTATTTAGGGTTCTTCTATTGAGAGGAGGAAAGTTTCGCTTACTAATTAGAATTCTTGCTGCCAACCTTTAATTAAGAGGGGTTTAGGCTTACAAAAATTAGGTGACCAAAATAAGGCCTTTCTCCTTAAACTTGGATTTAAGCTTATTACTAAAAAGGAGGCTCTTTGGGTTCAAGTTGTAAGGAGTAAAAATAAGTTTGAGGAAGGATGTCATATCTCCATTGACCAACCGATCTGCTCCTTTGTTTGGAGATCACATTCTAAGATATGGGGGACACTCCGTGAATGTATTCATTAGGTTATAAAGGATGGTAGGTTAGTGAAATTTTGGGAGGATAGTTGGATTTCAAGTATAGGTATTTGATTGAGCAATTTCAAGGTCTAATTATGATGTAAGGATCGATTCATGTTAGTGATTATGTGGATTCTATTGCAAATTACATTAGTGAAATAAACAGTAATGTAAAATATTGATTTAAAACACAAGATCGAACCACAAAAATGTAGTTATATATATAAGATCTGAAAAATAGAAATTGAAAATAAAATTGGATCGAAATTGTGTACTCATAGGTAGGCAGAAATCCGATTGGTAGTTGATGTATGTTTTTACAGTTTCCTTAAAACAGATTCGGCCGCTCATTTGGTGCTAGAGAAACGTTGGTCGATTGTCTCCTAGGATACAACAACGAGATGAGCACGACAGTAGCACGATTGCAGTGATCAACAAACTATAGCCCAACTTTCTTCTATCATCAAAAATAGATTCGAAATATACAGGGAAAAGATCTCAAAATTTTGTACAAAAAATAGAGAAAAATTCAGTGTATTTTTCTTATACAGATTATTTTGGTTTAAATAAAAATAATTCAAAATGAAAGAACTTTTGGAAATTTGACTAATAGAGCCATTAACGTATACGCATTGGGCTAAAATATTCGTAGGCCTAGAAGGGCCCGACCGTTCTGAACATTTCACGTTGCCCACGTCGTGCGGGTGTGCCCCCAATCTCGACAGGTTTGGATTTGCACCTCCTATGCGTGAGGAAGAGCATTAGCTTAGCCATTCAATAATCACCAAGTTGGTTCATATATATAAACATATTCCATTTTCCATTTTCCTCAACATAATTCACAAGTGGCTTACTTTGAGCATCAATTTCTTATTCATCACTCAACCATTTTGAGCATATGATATACCGTTGTAACGGTCTCATGAGGTAGAGTATAAAACTATAATTTTATGATTCAAATCTCCACCTTTACCAATCGAGAATATGCCTCAAAACTTCCAAAAATCTATTTTTCCCAACAATCCCCCACATGAATGAAATTGATAGTTTTAACGAAAAACATTCACTCAATGTGCTGATAGAATCTACAATCGATAGTTGCATAGGATAGGCAGGCATCAACCCTTGAACCTTTCCTTTGTGAAAGTATATTTACTTTACTAGCTGACCAATAGACGCGATGTCCTTGAACTTTTCTGCCATTTGTGTAAACGATGATATACCTCTCACAACTACCTCACTGGCAAGGTTTTAGTTCTTATGGATATGTTCATATGGCCGTGAACATCTCCTGGTTCTACAAGAGTTTGAGAGTACTATACCCAAGTAGTCTCTTCAAAGCAGTCCCACTTCACTCTCACATATGTGACTTATGTTGCTCGGCTCACCGGAACATACGATGGTCATTACAAGCATTGCTTAACCTATCCCACTTTTAATCACTATTTATATCATAGAAACAGACTTGGGATAAGAACCCCCACAGTGACCTCACAAGGTCTATGCAACTAGGTTGTCCCTTACTGAAAGTTTTGATCTTTTGGAGAGTGTTGAGGTTTTGCATCATTTTCCCTTCCATTCCTTGCCATTGTGATTGGTGATTGATAAGTATTCATCATATCTATACGTTTAGGTCCTTTTCACTTAGTTTTTGGTTGAATTTTAACTAAAATGTCATGCATTTCGAGTTAATTAGAGTAGTTTTCATTATTTGTATTCATTTTGCATTTATGCATTTTTTAGTTTTTCATTATATTTTAAGTGTTTTCAAGTAATTAGAACTTAATAAGTTTTGTGTGACTTTTTCATAGGTTGAATTATGCTTGAGATGCAGGATAGAGCTCGAAAGAAGGTAAAACATAAAAGTGAAAGCAAGGAAAATTTGAGGGGAAAAGAATGACGTGGGCGTGGTGGCGCTTAGGCTAGACGTGAGGGCCAATTTGGGCTCGATTTTTCCTCCTTCAATGCTTTTAGATTCTTTTTATTTAAGACCCTATAAGCACTTATAAATAACCTACTTTAAGCTAGATTAAAGGAAGAAGAGGCTATGTTAAGTTAGTATTGTTTATTACTAAGTTTTTCTAGTTTCAAAGCTACTTATGAGTTTTGGTTCTTTTCTTTTTATTTTGAGAGTGATTGTGTTGAAGATTTGCTTGTAGATTCAATCAATTCTTGGATCATATTATTGAAGAAACTCGTGCTTCAATCAAATAAGTTTCTTTACTCTTTTTCTTTGTTTTGATTGTATTCTTATTTGTGTTTGGTGTTGATTTGAATCTTACTATGAACTAAGTGCTCTAAGTGGTGAAGGAATTGTAATTCAATGAATTAGTAATTGAAATAGATTAAAAATGGTTTTAGATTGTAACTAGATTAATTATTCAATTTGTTCATAATTACTGGAGGAAAGTGCGACGAGATGTTGGCTTAACATTAGTGATCTAATTGAATAGTTACCCAACTTACTAATATATACACCGTGACGCTATTTGTAAGATATACAAACTTAGGTAGTAGGGAATCAATGATATTGGCAATCAACGGTTTAGTTAATTCCTCTAAGCTATACACCAAATTAGGAATTCAAGAAACACTTGTAAGTTATACAGCAACTAAAGATACTTACACCTTCATGACCAGCTTAGTTATGAACTATAGATCCATTGATGACCGAAATGGATTATTAAATTCCAATAACTAAAAATTTCTTCACCACTAAATCTCTACGAATATTCTTCAACAATTGCTTTTGATGTACTTTTGTTGTTTTAGTTAAATTTATTAGATTAGTTTAGTAAAAAAATCATTTTCCTTGATTTAGTTAATCTTAGCTAGTTTTAGATTTAGTAATTAGTTGGTTTAATTAATTAAGTTGCGTTAGTTATTTGTTTATTCAATTTGACTCCAATCTATCTGCGAGTTTAATACTCGAAATCCTTCATGCAACAAAATTATTTTGTTGTAACTTATTACATAACAGTGATATCATATAAAAATGGTAACATTCTTGTGCGTTAAAATCATGTCTTATTTTGTTATTATTTTCATCACCGTCTTTCGCAACACTAAAGTTTTTTTTTGCGGCGTTGTTGAGTGTGGTTTTAATTTTTATCATTTTGATGAATTCACTCTTACTTACCTCCTTTAATACAGCGGTTTACGCGAGAAGGGACAAGGCAGGATGGATGGCCTAGGAACTATGCAACTACAACCTACTAGCTGAACCCTATTCGCGCTCGCTTAGATCAGCATTCAAGGGACGAAATTACTTAAGAGTAGTATTAAGAAGCCAGGGACTTCTGATACAATTCCAAAAGGCACTACTGCTACAATAGCAGCAAGGACGAAGTAAGGGAGAATAACTACTCTCGGGTACAGCCAGCCTTTCTGCAATCGATACGCTCGCCCCTTTTGATATAATGAAGCCTTTCTTTAAAGGTAAGATTTATTAGAAAATAACTTAAATTTTTAGAGCTAGCAAGTTTTTTTACAAAAAAAGTAAAGACTTAAGTGACAAACAATTTTATTGTCACAATAATTTTATAATAGCGATCACCGTGTAAGATTGCACTATTATATTATTTCCGGCCGAAAGAAATTTGGCCAACTATATTGGTGATTGAAAACAAGGCAATCTAAAGATTTATATAATATAAGAAATCTTAGAAGATCTAATAAAGCTTTAATATACTTGCTTCAATGATCACTGGTCATAGCTCTCAACACTATATGAAACTGGGATCAAACTAAGCACAAAAGTTATACTTGAAGCTCCAAAATCCTTGCAAGATTTAACACACTTAAAGTCGGTTACGCCATAGATTGTTGACAAGCCACAATACACCAAACTGCACTTTAATGATGAACCAAATCAAGAATCTGGCTCTCAATCAGAAGCCAGGACCGAGTAGAGATTCATTCCTCCAATCTGACGAAGAGCCATACATAGATAGGAGTCATACCATGATGAACAACGAACAACACATGAACTCTAACTGAGATAACTGACAGTAAGGAAGAAGCACAGGAGAAAATGAGGCTAATTTTTTTTTTTGTATTTATCGGTTCTCATTAAAATCCAGCAGGCAAGTAATATTTAATAATAATTGTTACAATTGCAGTACCTTTAATAAGTCCTGTGGAAAATAGAATTGAAGATATCCAATTCATGAGGAGCAAGTGCTAACCCAAATTCAATACTGCCTTCCTCCTCTCTACCCTCTGCAATAGAAAACAGAGAAAGAGATCCCAACGACCCAATGTTGGCGACCTCCGTCTTTCTAGGCCTTCCCCACCCAAAATCTACCTTATATAATTCGAATTTTGGTGATGCTGAAACCATGATAGGAGGGTGTCTACTTTTGAACTTTTCCCTTTCTGCCCCTTTCAGTGGTCCTTTGTACGTTTCCATAACTTCTCTTCCAATGGCCTTGCCTGCCACCACAATTCCATTTTCTCCCATCAGCGCACTTCTCTTAACTGCTACGGTGCGTGCTATAGTACAGTTCCCAAAGTATGTGGCAGGTAATTTTAAGTGGCCTCTACAATCTACTGCAAATAGGAAATAAGAAAGCTCATCGGAGTCATCAGCTGATGAGATTTGTTGTGATACCGTTGTTTCTTGTAATTTTGTCAAACAAACCCACATGTAAGCACATGTTACTACGAATGTTGAAATACTTACAGGCTCGGACCCGTTGTCTTCCACGCAACCTTTTGTGACCAAATCTTTCAATAACTCAACTTGAGACCGTTTGATAGTACAAGTGATTCGAAGCTTTTTGATGGGATTGTTAGATAAATCCTCGAAACTCCACTTCCGCTTCATGAAAAGACATGCTAGTCCTAAAGGGTCTTCAATCAAATCCCTACTGCTGAAATCGGGTAAGGGATTGTTGAGACAAGTCAAATCCCCTTGAGACTGCTGAATGGATGCCCATGATTTCATAAAATGAGCAAGTGTTCTACCGTCACCCGCAACATGGCAAAAGCTAACTCCAATTGAAATGCCTTGGTTCGGAAATAGAGTGACTTGAATGGCCATAAAGGGCATCTTTTGTATGCAACCACTCGACGTCTTACATGCAATCGCAGGCAGTAACTTGGGGAGAATAAGTTGAAATTCTTGAAAATGTCTGGCGTGATCGCCTGCGAGATGGCTAAAATCAGCTGTGGATTCATTGACGAAAAACGAAACAGAATCACCCTGTGTATAGAGAATATAAGGGATTTGAGGAGGCGCAGGGAACACAAGATTACCGGCGAAAGGAAAGAAACGTTGAAGAGTGAGGGAGAGAGATGTTTTGAGAGAGGGGAGAGTGGTTTGCATGAAATACGAGGTAGGGTGCGGGAATTCATAGAAAAATAGGCGTTGGAAGGGAGAGGAACCAAGGAACTGAATGTCGAAGAAGGTGAGAGGGAGAGAGGTTGTGGGAACTGAACCTGGTGGTGGAGATACATCTTCCACCACCTTCATACATCTCTCTGCTTGGGTTGCCATTGCTTGGAGTAGTGTTAGAAATTGTTTTCCCTTTCAATCAAAAAGATCTGTCGTATAGTTTAGGGATCGAGTTTTGGATATAGATTTTGGGGTTCTGAAGATTTTAGATCCAGGTTCATGATTTATAATAAAAAAAATTATTAAAATTATACATCAATTATAAAAATGATTAAAATATTATTAAATAATTAAAAAGTCATAAAATAATTTTGAAAAGTTGAACTATTAAATTTAAAAAATTAATAGTTGGGTGATTAAAATAGAACAAACTAAATAGTTAGGTGAATATTCTTGTAGTTTAACATGTTGGATTCGGTGCCCTAATTGTAAGAATAGTTCTAACTTTTAGAACATATTAGTTAATAAAATTATTCACGAATTATATTAATACTTTGTACTATTGTCCTCAAATAACTTTTGTACACAAAAGATCTTAGTCACTGGTTATCCAATACCTATATTTATGATTAAAATATGCTCCAAGTTCTCATGCTCCTTGTAAATTTAGAATTTAATACTTTTACTTTTATTTTTAAGGATTTAGACCCTATACTTTTTAAATTTCAAAATCGAAGTCCAATTGTTAACACCACCTTAAAATTTTTCTATCAAATTCGCTAGTGTGACGGTTTAAAATTAAAAAAATTATTCACTTGGTAGTCATGTAATAAAAAAAATGATATTATAATGAAATTGAATTTAACAGAAAAATTCTAATGGTATTAACAATTGGACTTACATTTTTTAATTTGAAAAGTAGATGACTAAATTACTTGAAATAAAAGTAGGAGGACTAAATTCCAAATGGACAAGGAGTAGAAGGACTTACAGCACATTTTAACCTCTCTCTATATATGTTTCCTGTATGCAATTGCCGGTCTCCGCCAGTTACTGCAATTCGAAACAAGAGAATGCAGTAAACCTAATCGCATTATTCTTCTAACTCTTTCTGAAGTCCAAGGAAATGCTTAGAAGAAAACCCTCCAAAATCGAAGTCAAGCTCGAGGACAAGCAAGAACTCGAAGATTCCCGCAAACCCTCTCCTCCTCCTCCCTCAACCGCCAACGCCACCTCTTCTTCCTCCCTTCTCCACCTCCTCGATCGCTCCCACCCTAACCCCTCCTCCAAACTTCAACGCATCGGCCTTTCCCCCTAATGGAAGTCGAAGTCAAACTCCGCCTCCAGGACGCCTCCGCCTACCGTCAATTAACCTCCATCCTTTCTCCTTTCCACTCCAAAACCCTCCATCAAGAAAACCTCTTCTTCGACACCCCAACCAATACTCTTTCCTCTCAACTTTCCGTTCTTCGCCTCCGCTTCCTCAACAAGGACGCCCGCTGCATCGTTTCCCTCAAATCCAAACCTACTCTGGTAGATGGTGTCAGCCGCGTGGCGGAAGATGAGGAGGAACTAGATCCGTGTTCTGCACGCGCTTGCGTGGAGGACCCGGCAAGGTTGGGGAAGATCGAGTCGAGGATTTTGAAGAGGGTTAAAGAGGAATTTGGGGTTGGGGAAGAAGTGGGATTTGTTTGTTTAGGTGGGTTTGAGAATAAACGAGAGGTTTTTAATTGGAAAAATCTGAAGCTGGAAGTGGATGAGACTAAGTATGGTTTTGGGATATGTTATGAGCTGGAATGTGAAAGTGAGGATCCTGATGGCGTTAAGAAATTGCTTGAGGAGTTCTTGAAGGAAAATGGGATTGGTTATTCCTACTCTAAGATGACAAAGTTTGCTGTTTTTAGGTCTGGGAAATTGCCTTAGCGAAGTGAGTTTGAGGTTAGTTTCTTGCACGGGCAGTTAAAAAAGTAAAAAGTTTATGTTTGGTTGTTTAAATTGGTCTTCAGTTTATTCTTGCTCCTTATATGGATGAAATGAAGGCTGCTTATCATTGTGGGTAATTTGGTGATGTTAATTTGTTTGTTTTGTGGTTTCCTGATTATGTTTTTGCTTAAATTGCTATGCTGATTTGATTTTATTAAAGTGCCGATAATCTTTTTGAAAAAGAAAACATATGAATGCATTGCTTATTCTTCCATATTCACTGTAGTAGCAATTATGTGGAAAAGAGAGAAAACAAGATAACTCCTTTGACAAGTATCAAAACAAGGATACTTTAACTCCTTTGCTAGTAGAAATCATGCAAATCTACATTTGTACTTTCAGGACTCCAAAGCTCATCCACAATGGGACATGAATAGCTGGCTTAAGCTCATTAATGTCTTAAGGAATAATGACTTAGTTCATCAATCTTCGCCTCTTGCAAAGGCTTTTCTTTTTAATCAAGAAACTATGCAGTGACGCCTTAGACTTACTGCTTTCCTTAAGAGCTTTATCCTAATGAACCTGTGTGATTTCTCTCTGTTCTTTCTGTGTCAAGATTTGCAGTGAGGACAAGTTTAATGGTTGATGTTAATCACTTGACCCTTCATGATGAGAAGGGAATGATCTTGAATGGTTCTTTCTTTTATGTCTGTCCGGATTTGCAGTGAGGACAAGTTGAGTGGTTGATACTTGTTCCACTGTCCTTGATGAGAAAGGGGTGATCTTGAATTGTTTTCTTTTGTAGGCAGTCTAAAACAGTGAGGACAAGCTTGTATGCTGTATTAATTGAAATGTAATGCGTGCATCATAATAGTGTTTTTGAGTCACTGACTTAATCTGATAATGTGCTATTTTCATTTGTAGGATGTCCTGCGGTATGATTATCCCATTGTTCCTTACATACAAGCAATGGTAGAGAAGCAAGGTTTATCATCTTCCTCGCAAAAATAAATGTTTACTTTCACGCAACGCAATTCCGAGATCTTGCATCGTTAGCGAAGAAACATGATTATTATTGCTAGTTATTAGTCTGTCGACAGACAGTCAAAGAAGTCTCGTCTCTGTCTTAGTGGCTGTTTCCTATGAATTTCATTTGATTGTGTTTCAGAATTTTGTGTATGCTACGGCTTCTTTTCTCCCATAGCTGCCTCTGATTTGTCTCCAACTTACAGTCTCAAGCCCTAATTACCCATCCTACGGTGGGGTGCTTTGAATGCAAAGATGAGTTAGAATTTCCAAATGACCTATGTATGGGTGGAATATTAGCCAACAAAAATTAATGTACATCACCTATCAAATACGAATGGTTAAAGAGCATTGCTTACAGCTAGCTTTTAGTCCTTCAGGCCAACCACCTAGACATTTGTACGTAAGAACATGACAGATGCAAGAATTTAGGTTCATTCGGAACAAAGGATGGCAACTCTCCTACTCTATGCAAATCACAAACAACTTGAATCCTCCCTATCTAATGGCGTGTGATTAGGTTCATTTCCTCTTCTTAGAAGGTGGCTCATTAACCTCTTCATCTTCCTCTTCTTCGTCCTCCTCTTCATCCTCAACATCCCCTCTCATTGTCATCCTCCTCTTCTCCACTCCCTCCATCCCCATTGGCTTCAGGGTCATCCTCTGGATCCCCTTCCTCACCTGAGAAATCCTCATCAGCTCCATCATCATCTTTTTCATCTGCATTATCATCCTCTTTATCTTCATCATCATCCTTTGTATCACTGACATCTTTGTTTCCTAGACCAGGATGTTTCCATTTTAGAAGTTCATCAAATGGAAACCTGAAAAAAGTTAATCCCACCAACCTGTCAGATTTCCTCTGTAAATTAAGCTGAAAAAGAAAAAGAATCTCCTTACCTCTCATCTATTGCAGTCAAATTAAGTGATGAATTCATAGCATTAACCACTGATCTTGTCTACAACAGAAATCTTATATCTTGTTAGAAAGGATCTAAGCCAACTACATACACTAAATAAATTAACACTGTTAACGTAAGTAAGATCAAAGAATATTAACACTCTTAACATAATTAAGATCAAGGAAACAAGTGGAAGGAAGAGTGGACTACAGACGGGGAGGACAAGAGTGGAAAGAAATTGTTGCAAGTGACTTCAAAGAGGGGTGTAACTGAGACTTCGTGCACTTATGTCAAAATGTATACTTTGCCCCACATCAATAGCAAAGTCTTTTCTCTTTTTTTCTTCCATTTCAGCTGGTGTAAGATATTTAGCAGACTAGGGGGTGAAGTGGTTTAAGGTGGTATAGGAGGCTGACTAGCAGGAGGCAAAGCTAGTAAAGGGTTGGGGGCAGCTTAGTTGTTGTTAGTAAAGGGGGTGTATGTGAAGGTTTAGGTGTCCAACTAGGAGAATGGGTGCAAGAAGTAGGCCAAGGAAGCTTAGGTGCTAGGGAGGGAATCGATTTCTTAAGGGTAGGATACAAGAGGTGCTCACACGCATGGCTAAGTGTAAAGTTTTAGTGAGAGTTTTGGGACGAAAAATTTTGAGAAGTTTAGCAACATCGGGCTTAAGGTTCTCAATGAAAACACTAACAGCATAAGAATCCGAGAGTTGGAGTTCGTTGAGGATACCTAAGAAGTCTCCATTGTATTGGTCCATTGTTGCAGTCTGCTTCAAGCTCTCCAACTCTGCCATGGGGTCCTCAAACTCCATAAGTGCAAATTGAGCCTACAATGCTTCCAAATAACAATCCCAGGATAATTTCTTAATCTCTCCTTGGATCTTGGCATAGTGATAATGCCACTGTAAAGCCCGACCTTCCAAATGCAGCATAATGACACAAAATTCGCTATGGTCGGAAACATTTCCTACTGCAAAATAATGTTCTAGCTTCAAATACCAATTCTTAAAATTATTCCCATTAAACCGAAGACAGTCTCATCGATAGGATCTGGTTGCTCCCGATTCCCAACTACCCGAGTGCAAGGGTTTAATGGGTAGCAAAGAGGCCTTGCCCCGATCCCCTGCAATTGAACTAGATTGTGGTGAAGAATCTAGTAGGCCTTTTTGGCTCATCATCTACATAAGAAACTTCAGATTGGCTTGTAACTGATCAAAACGACCATCCAACTTTTGGTCCAAGTGCTTCATGTCAGTTTGTGTCTTTGTAACACCCTTACACGAGTAAACTCGAATATGAATGTTACATTTTACACTAAACACTCATTTACAATCCCAAATACTTATAAATTTGACTTTTATTAATGATTCCAAGTTCTCATTACACTTTAAAGGGAATAATTAAACTATTAATAAAGTTTAATTGCTTATAAAAGGTTTTTCAGTCTCTTTTAATCCAATTAAAAGTTTTCAACGACAGTTTCGTATGTCTTTAAACCAAGGCCTAAATGTCTCAAGACATTATCATAGCACTGTAGAAATTTAGTTTCAAAGTTTCCTATTTCGAGCTAAATGAGTATAGGTCTTGAGCAAAAGAGCTATTGTCTTGAGACAGTTCAATATGTCTCGAGAAATGACATTGTTTCTATGGATTTTTAGCTTCGAAGTTTTTATGTCTCAAGACACATTTTGCATGTCTCGAGACCTAAGACAGAGGACCTGAAATTTTTGCTTTCAAACACTTCTAAACCATACCAAATTTGTTCAAAATTAGTCCAAACATTAAGCGAAACTCTTAAACTATGTAATATCTCATATTTACCCCTTCAAAACACCAAATATGACAAGTACAAGTGCAGCTAAACACCTACTTACTCTATTGTTTCACCTATGTATATTGATCTGTTGTGATTTACACTATTAGTTATATCCCTTTTTCACGAAATTTAAGCTTGTTTAATAGCTAAATCAAATCATTTTAGTATTAATTTATGTTTTTACAGTTGAAGTAATAATTTATGCTTTTTAATAGTTTTTATGACGTTTTGATACTTAAATAAGGTTATGTGGTTATGTAGGGTGATTTGGGAGCTAAAGATGCAACTTCGAGCTGAAATTGTTGCCAAAGTTGCAACAACGAAGTATGAAAGTTGTGACATCAAAGACTGACTTGAAAATAGCATCGAGGACAAAACTTGATTGAATGTCGCGACATCGAAGATCAAAGCGATGGAAGGCTACAAACTGTAAGGGATGTCTCGACGAGCAAGGTGCTCCACGTTATGACAATTCCACAAACACAACAACTGCATTTTCGAGGGGTAGTTTAGGGTCTTGTTCGGGTTTGAAGTCCTAATTGTTGTATTAATTAGAGAGGCATCTTAGTACTTTGATTTTAGCTTATATAACTGACCGTGTAATCAGAATTAATGGGTAATTCAAACTTGATCAGATTTTGATACTTTCGTTTTCACTTTTTCGTTATTCTTTAGTTTAGTTTTTTTTATGTTTTCTTAAGTAGAATTCTTCTATTCTGAAGTTAGACGATTGCAAGCGGAGATTGTTCTAGACGCGTGTTGTTACATTGATTAAATCTATAAGCACTCTCTTCTTTATTTTATTTAGTTATATCTTTGTCGTTAATTCAATTTAATTGATTGTTTGTATAAATAGTAGAATAAACTTGCACTTTATACTTATCTCGCATGAACCAACTACTTAACTAGATAATCAATTAAGTAAATAATTATCTAAAATTAGGTATTTGCTCAAGTTTCCTAAATAACTTAGTATACTAGGATTGACTACCCTAGTAGAATATCTAAATGGGTGCGACCAAAAGAGTATCCTGTTGAGTAAGCATTTAGTGAACTTGTGCTAAGCAGTGAGACTAAAAGGGTATCCGTATGCCTAGGTGATACCAAAAGGATATCTTAGGTAGTAACTCTTAGTAAATATGAGATCGAAAGGTTATTCTTAATTAAGAGTGGTAAATCACTCAATTAAGGGTAATTAGTGGCTTAGTTGACAATTAGTAATTCGATCGATTCTAGGCTAAGTAGCTTGCATGTTAAAACTAGGAATAGGATGTTCCAATAGTTTATTTTAGATTTAGTTTAATTTCATTAGTTTTATTCTCATCTTAAATTAGACTTTACACTACTAGTCCGTGACTCGATTAGATTAGTGTAGAAGCCCAAATTTGCTGGCCTAGTAAAAATAATAACCCAATCACAAATGGGCTCAAAAATTAAAAACCTAGCCCAAACAACATTAACATTTCCAGCAGAAACAAGTAAAAGAAACCCTAGGAGCCGCATGCCTCGGGTAGCCTCCTCGTCTGCCACCCCTAGCCACCAGGCACCTTCAGCGCACGCCTCTGACACTGCCGCCGTTGGCCCTCCACGCGTGTCAGACCACTTGCAGAGAGAAATGAATGCAAAGAAATAAAGAGCAATAAAAAAAACAGTTTGTAATGGCCTATAAAAAACAACAAGAGCCATTTTTTTTCTTCTTCTTCGATTTTCTTTGTAAAAAACCCACATCAGAAATCAAAAGCTGAATAGAAAATTTTAAAGGTTGAATCTGTGCTATTTTCTTCTTCGTTTTCTCTTATTTATTTGTTTTATCTTATTTTATTTTACTTTTTTTCGCCTTTTGCAAATCTATTTTAAATAACTATAATAAAAAAAAAACAAAAGCAAAAAATAAGGGGGAAGGGAACTCACCGGAAGTGGCCATGGTTGCGCCGTCGGAGGGTCTCTCATCCATCGCCCGAATCGGGTCCAAGAGGCTGAGAACTTCCCTTGTTTTCGACTCCCATGGGTTGAGGGAGCTTTGGCTCTCAAGGATGCCATGGAGCAGGGGCTAACGGGCCCATTCTTCGGCGCCGGTCGCCGGCCACTTTGGTGGTGCGACGGAGGTCTTGAGAGACTGTCGGCCATTTGAGAAGGGAGGGTGTTGAGAGAAAAACTGAGGCTCCTTCAGTTTTTTTTAGAAAATATGAAAAAGTGAAGTAAAAAAAAATATTTTTTGGTTTATATTAGCAGTGAAACGGCGTCGTTTGATGGGGATCTGCGCATGCTTTGCCCTAATGGGTAATTTATGTATTTAGTCCATCTACCTTGCGTTGAAGTGTAATCCAACCTTTTATTTCTTTTCGATTTGGGCCGCGAATTTTGTTTTTGTTTCAATCTGGTCCTCAGACCATGCGCAGACTCTCACTGCGTTTAGGGATGGGGAATATCTCCCTAAAGGTCCCTCATGTCATCAGCACATCTTATTTCAGTCCCCTTGCGAACTGTTTATATTTTGCAATTAAAGCCTCGATTTTTTAATTCCATTTCCACCTCATCCTTGATTTATTTAATTTATTTATTTGTAGAAAAGGTTCTTTTATCGTTACTTATTTTAAGTTTTTATATTTATTATTTATTTGCAGTTGTTTTACATTAAATTTATTTATATGTATATATATTATTTCTTATAAACTCATGTATGAACATCTTTCAAAATTTTTTTTATGTACGTATACATATGTTATTATTTATTTTAAAACCTCTCATATATAATACTTTTAAATTGTTTCGCATATGGTTGTTTTTTATTTTTATTATTTATTACTTATTCGAGATTCATTTATTATTATTCTAAATTTGCTCTACATTTTATTTATTTTAATTTGCTCTATACCACTCATTTTGAAATTGTTATATATGTTATTTAATTTATTCATCACCTTTTTTATTAATAATGATGTTTAAATAATGTGTGTTGAGTGATTATTTTCATTGTGTGTGCCATTGGTATAATTTTATTCATGTATCATTACTCTATGTTTATTATTGTATTGATTAGTTCATGTCCTTGTATTATAAATTAAACTCCGACATAGTTATCCAACTTAGATTGCTTTATTTTATTCTAAGTGAGATAAATGCATACTTTCAAATAGATTACCCGCTATTATTCAAAATGGAATTTTGTTAAATAAGGTAATATTTTGCATTCTGGAAATTTGAGAAATTGTACCCTAACTTACTGGGTCTCGATTTTCTCGTTAAATCCAAATAGCAAAATATCTTTTTAAATTTCAAACACATAAAATTTCAAAAAAATAAAGGCAATACTCTATATTTAGAAAATTCGAGAAATCGTGTCCTAACTTACTGAGCTTCGATTTTTCTCGTTGATTCTAAGTAACCGAATATCCTTTTAAAATTAAAATAAATGAGGTTTAAATAAAAAGTGAAATGCAAACTTACTCTCAAAATATGAGATGTCGGGTCCTAACTTATTGGGTGTGACATCTTGTAACTTCGAGATAAGGAGGCATTTTCTATTTTTGATTTAATTAAAGCATTTTTAAATCAACATTAATAAAAGAGGATCGTATTTTTAAATCTTTTCAAACTTTCAGCTTTCGACATAAAGACATTAAATAATCAACTAGGTACCAATTTTGGGTGTTACGAGGGTGCTAATCCTTCCTCGTACGTAACTGACTCCCGAACTCGTTTTTTTTGAATTTCGTAGACCAAAATCGTTGTTTTAATAAAATCAAATCATTTATTGAAAACAACCACTTTTTAAGGTGATCCGATCACACCTTATCAAAAAAGATTGGTGGCGACTCCCGATTTTTTCGTTTTCGTTTTTTTAAAATCCAAGTCGACCCTGTTTTATTCAAAAAAATGGTGTCAACAATTAGGAATTGTTTCTAATAATTAATTTAATAATAGTTTTCACCAACTTAGCAATCCTTTGGGTATAATCCTCATAATACTTCCCAATGTTTTGTTCTAAATTAATGTATAATTTAAGGTTTAATATTTAAGTAAGTGTATATGATTTAGATTTGATTATTTTTATTTATAATTTGTATAATTAATTATTAATATAATTTTAAATTTTATTATATGATTTTAAGGGTTTTTTAAAAAAAAAATTACAAGCATAACACAATCAAAGTAAAAGTACAAATACATATATGAGTAAACTACTTAGTGTAGAACCAAACTATTATAGCTTTAACTACATGTTAGAATAGTTCAGACTATTGTGATGAGAAAAAACAAAACACTAAATTATAATAATAAATAATAGACTCCAAATTTACATAAAATCTTAAACTTGCATTTGAAAAAGGTAATTATGAAGTTTTGTGTTAGATGGAGACTTTTGGAGTGTCACTCAATGTTTTTCCATAAATATATGTATACTCATACGTCTCTTTCTATCCCAATTCCCACTTTCCAAACTAAAAATGTTATGAAGATTAGATTTTCATATCTGTTATTCCATCTCAAATTTTCAATTTTTTTTTAACTTCAAAGAGAGTAGAAGCAACAAGCATAGAGGCACCTTTGCCTCTGGGAAAGAAGGTTTTTATTAGTTTACTAGTCAATCAATTCTCTCTCTCATTCGGTTAATTCTTGATCTTATCGGTTGGTCTGATCTAATTTAAAAAATCATAGTATATTTTAATCCAAATTCTAAATTGACAAATTTGGGTGAAAAACCTTTCGATTTTATTGATTGAGTTAAAATTTTTAAATAAAAAAAATAAGCACGTGATATTAAATCTCAAATTTTATCAAACTAGAAAAAGGAATAGCTAATAGGCATATTGTAACATATTGATAATATCTGCAAGTATGTGTTAATACATATATAAAGTGATGTTTGACAATTTGTAACCTTGTTTATAGACAGCGAGAAACAACTTAAGTTGATGAGATTAGAAAAAAACTTGATTTGAGTAGCAATCTCTTTAACAAGTGGTTGGTGGAATTCCCAATCCCAAGTACTTGAATGTAGCAACTAACAAGCTGAAAGGTTCCATAAATATTGAAGCTAATTTGCATTTTAGCTTCTTTCTTTTTTATTCAATCAAATTAAATTATTGATGAGTTATCGACTCTCCACAGAACTAGAAGGTTTGCAGACTTTAGAGGAATTGGATTTCATGGCTTCTAAAGGTATCAAATATTAGTATATGGTAGAGGTGTTCAAACGGTCGATTCGATTAATACTCGAACTGAATTGCTATTAATAGAATTATTTGAAATGAAAAAAATTTTAACCGTTAATCGAACCGAAGTTTTTTTTTCAAATACATTAACCGAACCGCAATATTTCGATTAATCGAATTAACTGAAATTTATATATTTTTTTCTTTTGGTTAAAATAAGTATAAAAAATATATTGCTAATGTTCATTTTCTTTTATTTAATAGTTCAAAAAATTTGGAGGTGAAAATAACAAATAAGACATTAGAAACACTACATAAGTATTAAAAGTTAACAACCAAACATTACATAAGTCTTGAAAACAACAAATATTTTCGTTAATTGGTTAATTCTGTTAATTATCTAGTTCTGAGCCGAATAAATCGATAATTGAAATTTCAAAAAATCATCAATCGATATCCAGCTGAACTAAATTCAACCACCGACTGATTAACCGAATTAAATCATTATTCTAACGTTTTATTTCATTAATTTACATGGACAAGCTTATCCAAAACATTTGATTAAGTAGTTGTATTTGCTTGCTAATGCAGAAAGTTTGAGAAAGTTAAAAGGTTGCTTATTTGGAAGGGGTTTTTCACAATGAAACTACATCGCTATTACAAGTGGTGGAGGCTTGCTCACCAGCCAAGACCCTGTTTTTGAACAACAATTACTTAACCAAGATTACTTCCTCTCAAGGTGAGTGAGGGTTTGATCACATGGCTACTTTTTAATTATATAATATAATATAATATTTTCCCTATTTTGCACAGAGTTGAATTTATCCAGCAAAATTCTCGTCTCACCCATAATATTCTTCAAAGCATTGGAGCATTGACTTCTCTTAAAAGCTTGATTTTGTCGAACAGTTCACTGACCGGCCCCTTACCTCCTAAAGGTATACATTAATTACGGTAAACTACACCATCAGTCACTAAATTATGAATAAGTTTTCGTTTTAGCCACTTAACTAACAAAATGTACAATTTGGTCACTAAACTATTTAAAAGTTTTTATTAAGTCATTAGGCTGTTAAAATCAATGTTATATGACTTTCTCTATTCACACTGCATGCACCGATAAAAAATTTATATTTCCCCTTCTCTTTTATAGTTTAGTTTTTTTTTTCTTTCTCATCAAAATAATTTTAGACGTTTCAAATTTGTAAACCAAAATTCAAATAGTTTTTTTCTTCGATCTTCAATACTGATTGTTAAATCGGCTTGGGTCTAAGGTATGTTCTTCTAATCGTTGATGGGTATTGTTCCACCTATCGATCATCAAATCTTCGCTTAGAGCTCGCTAGTGGAACTTTTTTTTCTAGAAAAACTTAACTGCCCAGTGACTTAAATAAAAACTTTTGAATAATTCAGTGACTTAAATGAAAACTTTTGAATAGTTAAGTGACCAAATTGTTACTTTTTTTAGTTAAGTGACCAAAATGAAAATTTACCCATAATTTAGTGACTAATGGTGTAGTTTATCCAATTAATTAATTAACATGTCAATATCTGATGCATTCATACACATCATCTAAAACTTTTAAAAGTAAATCTAATTACCGTTCATTTCTGTATATTTTTTTACAGGTGTGTGTGGTTTACGGAAGCTGGAAGAGTTAGATCTTAGTGGAAATGCACTTGACGGGTCAATTCCTTCATGTTTCCGTAACTTGACTTCTCTTGATCTACTGGATATTTCAAGCAATCGTATTGAAGTTGCATCATCTTTCAAATCATTTGCAAACAACTAAAACCTGAAAGCCCTATTGATCGACCAAAACATTTTAGTGAGTGATCCTAGCTTTGAGCCTCAGACCCTAAACCCAGAGTTTCTTCAACTAAAACTCTTGAGTGTGTCAAATTGTAGAGCAAAGGGTATTCCCAACTTCCTCCATTACCAAACTCACTTGAGATATCTTGACCTTTCACATAACAACTTGGGTGGACAAAATCCATCTTGATTATTGCAGAACAATACAAGGTTACAACAGTTTCTCATGCAAGGTAATTCCTTCAAGGGTCCTCTACAGTTACCAAAACATGTTAACGTTAACATGTTTCAAGTTGATATGTCTGGGAATAAAATGCAAGGCCAAATTCCAATGAACATAGGCTCCATGTTTCCGCATCTACAGATCTTAAACTTGTCTAGGAATGTCTTTGAAGGTAATGTTCCTCCATGCCTAGGTGGTTTGAAGTCTTTATCTTCATTAGATCTATCATATAATAATTTTTCTGGAGGAATACTGGAGGAATTAGTTAAGAGTGGCTCATTGTTGACTCTCAGACTTTCAAGTAATAACTTTGAGTGGGGAAATACCACCTACAATGTTTACCTTAGATAAACTGCGACAGTTATATTTGGATGGCAATAACTTTGATGGAGAGATGCCACTGATAGATATCTCAACCCTTAGTTTTTCTGCTCTTAGTGATATAGATTTTAAGTGATAACCATTTGTCTGGTGAGCTCCCAAAATGGATATGGAATGTGCCAAACTTGGAGGCATTGGATTTTTCCAACAATAATTTCTATGGTCACATTCCTCTTGAATTCTGCAATTTGGGTTTGCTTAGATTTTTAGACCTTTCTCAGAACAATCTTTCTGGTTCTGTTCCATCTTGCATCAGTTCACTAACCATAGAGCATCTTCACCTGAGCTGAAATAGACTAAGTGGTCCGCTGCCGCATGCGCTTTACAACATCTCTTCGTTGGTGGCATTAGATCTTGGCCAAAACAACTTGACTAGGAAAATTCCATATTGGATTGCCAATCTTTCGGCTTTGAGAATCCTTGTTTTGAGAGGAAATCACTTCGAGGGCGAAATTCCTAGTCAGATTTGCCAATTGAACTTGTTAAGTATCGTAGATCTTTCTCAAAACAAGCTTTCTGGTCATATTCCTTCCTGTTTGAGTACTTTAACTCTAATGCCAACAGACAAGTCTTTTCGGACTGCAAGCACTCCATATCTTATTGATGCGTCACAGGATCTGAGTTTGTATTTCCAGGTTCAAGTCATCGATATCCCGGTAGCTATGTGGAGGAACAAGTACTGTTTACGACAAAGAAAGGATAGTACTCATATTCAGGCAACCTTCTTGAGTATGTCTGGAATTGATGTATCTTGCAACATGCTAACAGGTCCAATTCCACCAGAACTAGGAAACTTGAGTGAGCTCCATTCATTAAACTTGTCCCACAACAGTTTGATTGGATTTAAACCCTCATTGTTCTCAAAGCTCGAGCAAATTGAGAGTTTGGACCTTTCTCGTAACAAGTTAAGCGGCATAATCCCCATCCAGTTGATGGAGTTGAATCCTTTGGCAGTTTTCAATGTGTCGTACAATTGTCGAAACTACTTTTTTGAAAACAAAAATTTTGGTTGTCGACTTTTAAAAATAAAAATTGGAGTCGCCACCGATCCTTGATTGGGGTGTGATCGGCTCACCTTAAAAACAATTTTGGTCTGCGAAATTTGAGAAAACAAGTTCGGGAGTCAGTTACGCACGAGGAAGGGTTAGCACCCTCGAAACGCCCAAAATCGGTACCAAATTGATTATTTAATGTCTTAGGGTCGAAAATTTGAAAAGATTTTAAAAGAAAACTTTTTATTTCATGAATGAATCAAAATAGTAAGACATTCTTATTTCAAAGAGATAAAACACCACACCCAGTGAGTTAGGGCACAATATTTTTAAATCTTCAAAATACCCGAATATTGCCTTTTACTTTTGAAAATTCTTATTTCGAGAAGTCAAAATATCAGGACCAATAAGTTAGGACCCAACATTTTTGAACTCCCAAGAATAAGCTTTTATTTAAAATTTGCGAATTTAATGCAAAATGAATACTTAGCATTCTAAATGCATCGAAGAATAATCGCAATCCAGTAAGTTAGGACACGGTCTTTCTCGAGAATTATGAACGCCAAATACTTTGAAAATTTATAAAATATGATGATTTTGACAAAACCAAAATATATTTCCCGAAAGGTATGTTAAAGTTAATGTATAGTGTGAAACAAAACTTTAATTTAAGACCAATATGAATAAATATTTACAAATATATATATATAAGTACAATATACAAGTAAATTTACAAATATGTGTACGCATATATTTAACACACATATACAAAGATACATATAAAAAGACGAAATGGAATATGTCAATCAAAATCTAATAAAACTGCATGTATGTATTTGAAAATCATGAAAATAGAATAAATATAAAAGCATGTACCAGTATATATTTACAAAATAAAAATGTATATGTATATATTTACAAAAATAAAAAAGTGTGTAAGTATATATATAATATAAAGTATAAAAAAGGAAAGTAAAATAAAAAAGAAGTATGTATGCGTAAAATGTATGCAAATTTAAAACCCTTAAAAGTATATATTAAAATATGCACATATATTGTATATAAAAATATGCGTGTATATGAATAGCAAATACAGTAGTAATAATAATAGAAAACAATGCAATAATAATGATGTAATGTAACATAATAATAGTAATAATGGCATAATAATAGTAAAAAAAAGATAATGATATATAAAAAAAGAAAAAATGAGAAGAAGGACTGAATTGAATTTTAAACAAAAATGGGGGGCTGATTTAAAATAAATTTAAAAAAGATCGACTTGAACGCGCGCGTAACAGTGGAGGACCAAAATCGAAATTATCCCCTCCTTCCAAAGCTCTGCGCAACGAGGGACTAAATTGAAACAAACATAAAATATGCGTCCCAATTTTAAAATAAGTAGAAAGGACTTAATTGGAACGCATTTGCGAAAGGGAAGGCCTAAATGCGCAATTAAACCTTTAAAGCCAAACGCGCGGATCCTCCCCTTTGGGTCGGGTCACCGCGCGCGTCAAGATTTGGATAAAACGGTGCCGTTTTAAGGTTTCAATAAAACCCAATTTTTCCTTTTAAAAATTTCATAACTCATTTTAAAACAAAAAAATGCTGCACCCCTCCCCCCTTTTTGTTCTCTGCTAGGGTTTTATACCCAAGCCGCCGCGCCGCCGTTCCACCGTGCGCCACAGCTCCGATCGCGACGGAGGTGGCGCCGATCGACGCTTCCGGCCAGAGAGGTAAGCTTCCCTTCTTCTTTTCTTTGTTACTTCTTTAAAAAAACAAAAACGCAAAAGAAAAGAAAAAAAATAAAACTGCAAGAACCCGATTCACCTTAAGAAAAAAATCTTTGTATTTTCTATTTTTCTCTTGATTTTTCTCTTGTCTATTTCTCTGTCTTTTACACTCCAAAAATCCCCCTTTTATCCTTTTTTACAATCGGTTTATATAACCGAAATAAAACATCAAAATATCAAAAAAAATCAAAAGAATCCTTATTTTCTTGTTATTGTTGCGATGAATACTGATGTTGGATCCGCTTTTCTCGCAGGTACGACGATCGTGGAGGCGCGATTTGTGCGGAGAGGGTGAGCTGCGGCGGCTATTGGCAAATGCTGCTATGGTTCTCTTTTTTTGAGGGGGCTTAAGGCTAGGATTTAATTTGGGCTTTGCAAAAATTGGGCTGTCCCATTATTTATTCTACACGGGCCTGGGCCAATTTGGGCCTACTACAACAATAATTTGTCAGGTAGTATTCCGTATGATAAGGCTCAATTTGCAACGTTTGACGAAAGCAGCTACTTGGGAAATCCTTTTCTTTGTGGACCTCCAAAGCATGAAAGTTGCAGTGGAACTGGTTTGCCCAACAACACCAAATGCCTCTAGCAGTGAAGAAGAAAGCGGTTTTATGGACAAGCATGCCTTCCTTGTGTCCTTTTTGGCTTCTTACCTAATCGTGTTAACGACAATTGGTGTCGTCCTATACATAAATCCTTACTGGCAACGAAGATGGTTTTATTTCATCGAGCAGTGCATCAACACTTGCCACAATTTCATTGTGGACAATGTTTCAGAAGAAGCTCGTAGCCCAATGCCTTCGTGGTTTTCCTTTTGTTTCTCATTGTTTAATTAGTGATCTTTTCTAATGTTACGAAAGTTTGAACTGAAATTTTGCAATAATTGATTGAGAAAACTAGTTTCATTTCCACATTCTTCCCAAAAAGCAATCACAAATTTATCAATTTATAATCATTGTTTTGTTCTTTAATGATGATGGGAAGTATTTACAGTATGCGGTTTAACCGCAAATGAATTACTGGAATTTCAAGCACACAACACCAAATCTAATATCAGACAAAATTAGATTAATGGGAAGCAAAGGGCAAAAGGAAAAAAAAATGAAGCAAACCCGTAGATTAACAAAACAAAAGCTGAAATTGTATGTATGCTTATAATACATACAATATGCATATCAGTTTGTTTTGACTCACACTGAATATGCACTGCTCCGTCCACTACCATGACCCAACCCCACAGTCCCACTCTCGGTTTCCAACTTACTATAGGTGCACTGGGAAGAGTGAAGATGCCCTTGATGTGTATTGGTTTTGCTAGAATTCACATTTATAGCAATATGGCCGTTTTTGTTCCCAAGACTACCATTTTCCCTAGTCATTTGGACCATCCCAATACCTTCAGAATGTGCTGCATCTTCAATAACCTGAATGTCTTCGTTGTAGCCTTTGATCAGGAAATCTGAGCAGTTCTTCCAGCATCCATGATCATATGGATTTCTAAATCGACCACCAGGACCCTTGAGGTAGCTATAGCGCATGACATTTGCCATTTCATTTGTTGTTATATTGCGAGATATCTGCAGCAAGAAAAGTACAAAATAAGTCTCCAGAAAAAGAGAGAACAAATTGCTCTCTAGGTTCTCAAAACACTCGTGTTCGAAGCTGGGTCTATAACATTCTCTTCGACTCTAGTAGTAGCAGCACTACAGGATATTTAGTTCTAACGATCATTGCGGCAAAATATGTGGCATTTGTTTGTAACTCAAAGATAGTTGGCATGGAGAAGGAAGATGATCATTTTTGAACAATCTGTCAAGAATCAGAGTCCAGGCATGGGCACATTCACTCGATCCATAATCACTAAATAACTTCCAACAGTAACAGTAAAATATATGATTCATTTATGATGATGCCAGGCCCGATCTAGTTCTTTTTTTTTTTCTTTTCCGGTGAAAGACATTATCAAGTTTAGGATGACAAATTTAGGGTAGTTCTTCATATGATATTTAAATAATTTAATATAATAGTACATGAAGTATAAATTTTATTACTGTTTAAGTAATTAATATAAATTATTTGTAAAATTGATGATACATAAAATATTTTAAAAACTTAAATATAATAATAAATTATATTTAAATAATTTAATGTAATTATACATTAAATATAAATTAATCTAATTTTTTATATTCTTTTAAATAGTTAATATAAATATGGGTATTTTGATAATTTTTGCTTCCAAACACAAAAGCCAAAAGCAATTAAATCCTAACTTTTATGCGCTTTTCCACCGTAGTTTTGACCCCAAAAGCAAGGTGTTCTTCATTGCTTTTGTGGTGGGAAAGCACTTTTAACTTCCCTAATGTATTACACCAACAACTCAACAGTGCATCAGACTAATCCAACTAAGAGCATTGGTGAAGCACACTTTCTTTACTATTGTGCCCCAGATCATAACCAGAAAAAGTAATTCCCACAGAAAAAAAGAAGAGAGAACTGGTAGATCACAAAATCTCAAGTCATACCTGAGAAGCCTGTATAACGGTCAAGGCTGCCACACCAAAGAAGAGGAAAAAATTTACAATCAAAAAGGATATAGCACCAACATGGTGAGAAACAGCATAGTTCATCCATGGGAAAAATGATGAGGGAGCTGATGGATCCTTCACAATTCCTGTATATGACAACAAATACGTAGGTAAGAGAATCAAGGAAGAAAATTTTGCTAAGCTAACTTTGGAAAACAGTTTGATCTTGGAACTGATTAAAATACATACTTGCAATAGTAACTCCACTAGTAATCAGCATCGCCGAAACCTCTAAAACAAGGAAAAGAATAAAGTCCCATTTGTTTCTCTGCATCATAAGATACCTAAATGAAATTAATCAACAGATACAATCACTACTCATCAAATAATTAAATGATAACCTCTTTCCACAAGAAATTAACCTATAAGCATAACTGTAACCAACTAGCAATCACACATCATCCATACTTGTCTATGATTCGCAAAAGTCTCATGTATGAGGGCTTTCAATTCCCTTAACTTTATTGTCTAATTGAAGTACAGGATGTTAAACATGCAAAAACTGAAACCGTAAAATTATAGAGGGGGGAAAACCATTAAACTCATCAACAATAAAGCACCTTTCCAACACAATTTGATACCCAAGGGCAATGATGGTCAAACTGTTCAACACAACGATCACAAGTGGAGCAGTGTTTTGCACGAAGAGGCCTAACAATCTGATAATTTTGTAAAATAACATAGCAAAACAATCAGAACAAATGGAATTTATCAAATAAGCCAACACGATAAGGCTAGATTAGGCAAGTACCTTGCATGTCGCACAAAGTTGAGACCAATTTCCAGCTAGCAAAGAAGGATTATTTGTCTCAATCTTCAGTAAGGGTTCCTAGCAGAACATACAGGAGAAATATGATACAGAGAGGAACTACATCAATCATTTAACAGAAAAGATAGATATATTCATATATATATAGTATATGAAGAAAACAAAATATATAGGACAGACAACAATCACGTTTCAAGAAGACAAAAGAAAACAAATCAAACAAAACCAGTTAGGCTTTGCAAGGAAAAACTGAACTCACATCATCTTTCATATTCATAGGGTCATGGACATTCATCCTGATGTAACCGGGATCTTTGCTGCAAAGAAATTTAAAATGATAAACAACTAGTTAAACACACTCTTCAATGAATCAGAATATGACCAAATACAAGCAAGAGAAGTCTGTCTAGCACAGCTAGGCATCATATACACCAAGTCGCACTTCTATTAAAGAGAGCTACCAACCAATTCAGGAAAGAAAATGACAAAATGTATTTCAATTTTGATAATTCATCATATGGATTCATAGACACTGCCCTAATAAATCTCAGAATATACGGTTAATATGCTATCTTCAGATATAATGACTCACTGCCACTGTAAACCACCCCATTCCTACCCGTTCAAAAGAAGATTCCTTCCCTTCCAACAAAAATAAACATGATAAAAAGCTAAGAATCTAATTGCTAGATGCTTGAAACCAATTGCATGAAAAAAAAAACATCAAAGGTGCCAAAGATCATATATCTCTCCTGAAAATTGTTCCAGAAAACTAAAAAAGGAAACTAATTGAATTTTGCAGACAAAACCCTTTATCTCAAATCCAGCCATATAACAATTCCAAAAACAATTGTCTCCACAGACAGCTGAATACTCTGAAATTTAACAAACTGATTAACAGACAGCCAAGCAGTGTCCAAAACAATGTAGTAAGTGCCATGATATCCTAAAAGACTTTTTGAAATAAAATACATCCAGATCACAGAATATACCTGCTACACCTATAAAACATAACTAAACCAGTAGATGCCAAGATAACACCAAACCAAGCCATGAAGCTAAATCCAGCTGTCAACTTTGGCAGATTTGCATCTGCAACAGATGTCCAAACCCAAAAATAAATAGGTAACAGAGAGAGAGAGGTATTGTCTTGATGTAGGGCACAATTAACTTTCATGAAGAGATCAAAAGACATACCCATTATGACAGATTGAATATAGGTCGCTAATAGTAGCAAGATAATGCACCAAAGAAATGGTGCAAGTCTTAATCTTGTAAATCGTCCAAGACGGCTATTCCCATCACATCGTTTTTCAAGCAGCCTTCTAGCATTTCCCTGCAGAATCAGATGTAAGAAACATAAATAGGCGGGTATAATTCATCTGATTTCATAAGCACGTCATCTTAACAATCAAAACAGACCAATAGCCAGGAGACAAATTAAGCACTTACAAAGTAAATTTTACAGTCTTTACCGAAACAAATAAAAACACCAATCAAAAGCAATAACAATTGCATCCTAATATTTCCATAGTGAAGTCACAAAATTTTCAAATGCTGCACCCATGTTGCACCTATACAAAGAAAGGTAAAAGGTTTGACCATCAAGAACAAAAATATTAGTTACTAGAGAACTCCCAGCTTCATAAACCTTAACACAGCATAAAGGTACGGAAAATGCTTTGAGTTTGCAACTGCATAAAGCATCAACCATTTCAAATTGTCCCCAGAAATATAAAGAATAAATAACACATTTTGGACATTTATCTCATGCTTATAAAGCATCTATTATTTGAATTTTTATCAAGAGTTCACAAGAAATATTTGTGGGGCGGAAGAAGCCAGAAATGTCTTTCATTCAGCCAAGGCATTAATGAGTCATTGCTAACAAGGAAGAGCTTGAACAGTACAAGACTGAAAAAAAAACATATAAATATCCAAACAATTCATCAAAGACTAATCATATTTCTTAACCAAGTTAAAATATCATGGAACCTACAAGGAAAAAAGCAACTTGTCTATGATTTTTGTCAGAAGCGAGCTGTTCAGGTGTAAGGCCACTATTATCAGTGACCGTCAAGTCCTCCATCTTGCCAGCCTGTACTAAGACTGTGCAAGCCTCAAGATTACCCCTGATAGCTGCCCAATGGAGAGGAGTGCAACCTGATGTAAAGATGAAACATGGTTAACAGAGCACAACACTCGATTAACTGGATGAAATTCATTAGAAATGGCATTTTAGAACCAAGAATCAGAAAATTACCCTCCTTGTCCTGACGCCCTCTATGTGCATCAAGAAATAAAAGAAGACGAATGCAATCGGCAAAACCTTTATAGGCAGCCCTAGAGTTGTCCATATTGAAAGAAAATTGGAATTAAAAATAACAGGCCTCAATTGTAAACTTCATCACACAATCAAGCAATTTGCAGGGGAAAATCAAAGAGAGTAATCAGAATATGTAAGCAAACTTGTTAAATTAAAAAAAAGATTAACTCAAAGAGAGATTTAACAGAAGGAATGGTGAACACAAACCTAAACACTCCTTAAAATTTCCAGAATGAAAACAACTACTATAAAAATCATACTAGCAAGTTAAACTCTTTTATAATTAAACTAATACTAGGTATTCCAAAAGTAGACTTACCAGCAAATGTTCCAAACAATAACTCATTAAGTACCAAAAAAAATGGTTCATCATTGATTACAAGGAAATTTGAAGTACCTAAGTAATCGAACATAGAAAACAATGTGATGCTAATGCTAGATAAGGGAAAAAAATCAACCCCCACAAATATGAAAGATAAAATGCTGATATTTAGATAGTGAAATAAAGAGCAGCACCATAGTGCCTTATCCTAGACCATCAAATGAATAAGAGAGATGCAAGAAGAACTCCTCATGTACCAGTGTAAAGGGCTTCGCCCATCGTTATCAGGAAGGTCAGGGTCAGCATTCCATTTCGAAACAACATGATAGAGAAAAGAAGTCTGACCATATTGGGCAGCAACATGTGTAATCTGCATCAAATTACAAAACTAAGTATGCATCCATTTGGAAGTAGAATTAAAAGCAAGCAATATATCAATTTGGCTATTGTCATACAATTAAATTGTAAAACACAAATAGCATAAAGTTTTCAGTATTAATTAAGAAATAGAAACCAGCCTCATGTTCTACACTTCTAGCAAATTTCTTTTTTAAAAAAAGTGAAAAAAAAGAAAAAGTAACAACTATAAATAATTGCACATAATGTTAGATGATACCTAAAGGATAAAATTACAGGGACAAGGACTAGGGAAAATATAAGGGGATCTAGCATGTTAGCAACCCAGAGCAAACAAGAAAGCATGACATGCTATGCTTTTAGGCGTCCTTGAGGTCCCAGACAAATAAGAATATAAGTGAGTGAATATTGTCTCCAGCAAGTATATAAGGTTTAACCAAAATGCATAGCAAAAACATATCTTCTTTAAATTAAGCCTCAAAATATCAATATGATGTACTCGTTTTATTGAAACCACATACTGCTGAGTTCCCATGCAGATTGAAACCAACTTCAGCAGAGAAGAATGTCTAAAACAGCTAGCTTTGTTTTAACAATAATTTACATTGCTTTCATCGTCCCAAATCCATATTATGGGGAGCCATGCCAATTTCTTGAATAAGAAAGAATATAATACAGGGCACCGCATTGAAGAAAATGCTAACCTGGTAACCATAGATCTCAGCAGCATCAACACGAGCACCCTCTTGGAGTAAAACCTCAGCAACCTGTACTGCACCACGGACTGCACTCCAGTGCAAGGCTGTCTGTCCATTATGATCCACCGCATGCACATCTCCACCATGCTAGCATATCAAGACAACCCAAAATCTGCTCAATTAAACTGAATTTATCCAATGAAAACTTAGGGTGGGTTTGGAGGGTTTGGATAGGCGATTGGGTGCGGTGCGGTGCGTTGAGGTTACTTTTTGTCTCACACTACAGTATCGAATCTCACCGCCACCGCTATTTTTACACTCACAGATAAACGCACCGCCCATCCAAATTCACTCACAGTTAAATGCACCGCCCATCCAAATTCACCCTTAAACACATGTCATAACTAAAAATTAAAATTCAAACAACTTCAAAAGTCATTTCCATGACTCAAAAGCATGCATTCCCAAAAATGGAGCTCACTAAGCCCATTAAACCCCAATTCAATAAATGTTTAGAAAAAAAAATTCCATGAATTGGCTACCAAATAAAAACAGTTCAATAAATCCCAAACTCAAAATTTCAGAAACAAAACTCCCAACTTTGACAGGAAAGGCAATTCATTAAATCCATAAAAATAACCAAACAAAAATAAATAAAACCTCGATGATGTACTGAGCAGCTGCGGTTCTATTATTCAAAGCAGCCCACTGGAGGGCATAGTAACCAAGGCCATCAGGCTCGGAAAGAGAGCAACCCTCGGACTCAACCAACCTCTGAAGTTTCTCCAAATCCCCATAAGCAGCAGCGGTATAGACATCGTTCTTCAAGCTCTCATCATCAGCAACATCACCAACAACCCCATGATGCCCTCCCCCATATTCATTTCCATTCGCTACAGCGCCACTCAATTGCTTCAAAGGTACAGTCTCCTCCACCACCTCGATCTCCGACGACATATCTCAAAGACCCAACAATCGAGAAAGACCAATGATTTTTTTTCCTTTTTAATGATCTGGGGTTGACTTTGTTTTTCAATAATTCGGTTTCAAATAAAAATGTGGGGGGGCAGCATTTAGGGTATTTGGAGGGAAGAAGGAAGAGAGGAGATGGGATTGGAGGGTGTTTCGCTTTGGCGTCCGTGCCGGGTTGACTGATGATGCCGAAGCCAAGGCACAGGACAAGTGCCAAGGCCACTTTGCCTAAGCAATAACTCGTAGGAATTTTGAGAAGGTGTGTTGTCTTCCGGTTTAACAAAAAGAAATAAATGTAATTTGAAATATTTGCACAAAACCGACCAAAATATAATTCACATTCAAGATCGTCCAAAAACAAATCACTTAAATAGATGTCACAAAATCGAGTTTTAAACGAGTAGAAGATTTACCAATTTAACAATATGATAGTGTAAGTTTCTTAACGATCCACTTGACATATTCCGCAAGTAGACAATTTTACAGGGAAAAGAGAAACAAAGGAGTAAGCATTACATATGCTTAGTAAGTTCACAATTATTAAAACAACTTACCTCATTTTATGAATTTAAACAACAAGTTATTCAATTTGATGATTTTGTCTAAATTCGACAACCCTATATCAACAATGTGAGTTCATCCCGTAACCAATTCATATAATAATCTAAACATTTAGCATTTCAAATAATTTTAATACCAATCACATGAAAATCAACAACTCAATATCATTCACAACATTCCAATTCACAAATACAACTAAAAGTCTCAATAGTACACATGTATCAATGTATTCAAGCTTCAATTAATCAATCTAAAGGTTATATCGTATCATTTCATTTTGTTGTCAACAATACATCCAATTTCAATATAATGGCTGTCATTATTCCATTTTATTGTTCGAATTTTACATCAAATTCATAGATTTATCACATTTCCATATTGGCCCTTCGGCTCGTATATCCGATACGTATGAGCATTCAATACTATCGATATTCATATATACATCATTAATCAACTTTGTATTACCATATCAAAATTAGCAATTTAGCTTATATCTCACAAATCAAATATCACATTACTTTCTATTTCATATCTATTTATAATCTTAATTATCAAATAACACTTTTCATTTCAGATTTTCAATTTCATGATTGCGAGGACTCTATCATCATTGTTTCAATTATATTTATCCCGTTTTTACCATTTATTCCCCCTAATAACTCGACTCGAACTTGGACGGATACATGAATCTAACTAACACACTAGTTTGGCATCTAGTGCCTTATCGGATAAATCTTAAGTAAATAGTTTGCACCCAACGCTCATTAATAAGTTTGACACCCAATGTCTCATCAGTATAACCGAAGTAATTTGGCACACCATGCCTCATCGACTCTTAATCGATGTAACCCTGAATTCTTCCTATCGTATGGCATGCCAACTATATCTGACTCTACCCGGATAGTTAATAGGGTAACCATCTTCAATTTCCATTATAAGCCAATTTATCAATTCAATTATATATGATCAATAGTAATTCATCAAAACATATCAATATACCAACATAATTCTTCTCAATACAAAATCCATTTTGCATTTACATCAATATACAATAATCTCGAATCAATTCAATTTAGTCCTTACCGTAAACAATCGATCAATTTCACACTAGCACAATTCAATCAATTATAATCAATTATCAATTCATTTTTATTTCAGATATCAATTCATCATTTTAGTTTTAACCTTTAGCTTATCATTTTTCTATGTTTTAGTTCATAACTCACCCGTTGTACCAAATTGTGCACAATTCAAACTATTATCAAACAAATACAAAATCAAAAATCAAAAATCAAAAACCAAAAAATTAATTAAAATTATATTATGAGAACTTACCTAATCAAATCAGCAACAAAACAAGTCACTAAGGACTAAAAAGCAATTTTTGTCATTTCCCTAATTTTCTTCAATTTAGTCCAATTTTTGATCTATTTAATAGTTCAATTCAATTTATCAATTCCAAACATCTTATTTCATCATATTATAAGCATACATCAATTTAATTTTATTTTTTGAATGCCCCTAAAATTTTATATTTTATTTAATTTAGTCCCTAAAACCAAAACTATCATAATTTTCGCATTTAGGCACCATTTTTCATTTTGATTTCAATTTCATCCCCATACAACACTCTAAATTCAATAATTACAAAAATTTCATGACAAATTTTACATTATTATAATTCGGTCATTATACACAAAACTAACAAAATTTAGTTAACAAATTAGTCTTTAAACATATCTAAGCTTATAATCAAACTATTAAACATCAAAAACTTCAATTTTCGTCAATGAAAACTTTATAAATCTTTAATAGTTTTGAAAACAGAAATACAAGTTAACTAGACTTAGTTACAACGATATCAAAAACATAAAAAATTATTAAAAACGAAATTGGAAAAGCTTACCATGCAAGGTTACCAAGCTTGGCCAAACCTTGGCTGTTAAAAAATAGAGTTTTTTTTAGTGTTTTTGGTTTCTAATTCGATAGTGGAATAAAATGATGAGATATTTTGATGTTTTTATTTTTTTAACCTTTTGTTATTTATTTTTTTAACCTTAATCAACATATAATTAAATCTAAAATGCATATGTAAACTGTCCACAATTAATTAAAATGATTTAATTATCCCTTAGGTTCTTTAACAACGGTTAATTAAGCATTTGAGCTAATAACAATCAATGATGATTAATTTTTTTTGTAGTTTTTACGATTAGTCCTTGTACTTTAATTGATCTTTCAATTAATAAAATTACCAGACTGAAATTCAATTCACCTATAAAACAACTATGTAAATATTTAATAATATTATTTACAGGCATGATTTATGGAAATTAGATCCCGATACCTCATATTCTGAAACTACTGACTTTCGGTACACACCACTTGTACCTTGACTAACTAACCAATTAATAAAATCTACCAAATCAAAATTCACCATAATCTATATTTAACTCATAAACATAAATTACAAATGTCTATGATCTCACTCGTCGAAATTTTGATCCCGAAATCACTATTTTCGATGTCACTGAAAAACGAGTTGTTACAGGCTTGAATGGTGAGAGCATAAGAGACACCTTTAGTCATCATAGTCGTAACATTGAACCTCTTCTTGAAATCACAAAGAGATTTGTTGTCTTTTTTTAGGATGGACATGAGGGAAGCTAAGGATTTTTGTGAGTTTTGTTGGCCAAAAAATCTGCTCATAAACAACCTGACCAATTGGTCAAAACTACTTATAGATCCTAGAAGGAGTGAAGGTACCACTGCTAGGCGATACTAGAAAGGGTCATGGAGAAAGCTCTACATTTCACAGCATCTGAGGCTCCAAGAATGTTCATATGGTTGTTGTAGTGAGCTAGGTGATCTTTCAAGTCTCCAGTGCCAATGTAAGTTAACTTAGGGAACTTGAAGGAAGAAAATAAGTTGTGTGTCAACATGGAAAAGGCTGGGGGTGTTGGAAAAATCTTGGTTTGAAAACGATTTTCTTACACAATGGAATATTAAAATTTTGAAAACCAACCCGGTTTGTGATATTTATAGTAATAATCCTTAACTAAATTCGTACCTGTGTTTTCAGCTTAGCAGACATTCATTGTTCTCAGCTTTCAACAAAACGATCTTCTTTGTTATTCTTTTACCACGAACTGCTTCGAATATGGGTTCGAACCAATTGAATCAAAACATAAAACTAGAAAAAGTTTTATTTCCTTTTGGGGTGAAAACAAAAATTCTCTCTTCTTAATAGAAACTGGTAGAATTGTTATTCCAAAAATATATATGTAATAGTTGAGAATAAATTCTTTCTATTTTTTGGCAAAATAACAATCCCTCGAAGTTGTGTTGATAACTCTACCTATGGCATCTATTTATAGGAAGAGAAGGTAGAATCATTGTTGAGTTGTAATTGTTTATTTCAAATAAAAAAAATAACATCCTACTTAGAATAAGACTAGGGTGGATGACAGACCCTAGTATTCCTACTACGATTGTCACCCCTTTATGTCCATGAGGGGTTTTTGGGCATCTCTCACATCGGGTTCAATTACGAGTACTTCCTAGGATTTTTTGACCTAGTATTGTGTAATGTGATCCAATTCGATTTAGTTTTTCTATTTTCTAAAATAAACTTTAATATTTAAATTTAAAACAATTTTCTTATCTCTATTTTACCTCCAACAAAATTTTGACGATTTTACCCCTAGTAAAATTTTGACTATTTTAGCCCTAGTAAAATTTCAAGAAAACATGTTCACTATGATCGAATGATTTATTTTCATTTTTGGGCTTTAAAATAGTCCAAAAACATAAACTCATTCTTCTGATTATTTTTTAAGTAATCCATATAGGATTGCAAATGGATAACTTCCATTTCCATTTTTAGAAACCTACATTCATTTCCAAATGATTCCATTTCTCCATTTCGAAGAAAACCATAATCATTCTTGAATCTTTATCATTTCTCTTTTCCTATTCATTATGTTCATTTCTATTCAAACACACAATTCATTTATGATTTCAACAAGCTAGCGAATGGACCGATTCGACATATGTAGTTGAGGCTCAAATGATTTATAATTAAGTTTTGACATTTTGTCTATTAGTTATAAACTTATTCAATCACAAAATCATTCCACTATAGTATCGTGTCTGAGCTCTCCCCAATGACCATCCCATAAGTGTGTTACCCTTATAGGATATCATTGGTCTCTTTGAGATAATATCCGTTCTTCCAATATGATCCTATTTTATCTCATAGTAACTATTACATCTTCCTTTATGAAAAGTTAATCACTATCAAATAGTGACAAGTCATCCATCACAAAGACGAACGACCTGTGACCACGTTTACTTTTCATCAACCATATAATACCAATGAGAGGATATCACTTACCCATATTTTGGGATATGAATTCCACTGTTGTGAATGGCGCTACATACTACAGAAGTCGTACACCCAACACACCAACTTTCGGTTTCTAATCTATTTGAACTCAGGATTTTACTTATATCAAAATGTATGAGTCATGCATACATAGTTCGCGCTCCACTTAGGATTTAGGGTTTAGGCAATAGTCGTAATAGGGTCTAAAGTATTTATAGGAAAATTCCTCTTCTCCACTAGCATGATATGGTTAGGTTAGCGTCCAATCCCATTAAACGGGTAATGAATAATCATATGCACATATTATGAGATTCTATCAATATAAGGTAGTCAAGCCTAAATATACTTCTTATTGTCTTAGAAGTATGTTCATAATAGGATAACATTCACCTCGGATGGTAAGTTCTGTTTGAAGTGGGATGGTAATTATGCTAAAGAAGCCAATGTAAAGTCAATGATGTCTTTTGTACTTGCCACGTGTCTTCTTATCGGAGGGATATAACAAACTTAATTCTTTTATAACATAATTCAAGTTATTACTCATTTAATATCCCTTTTCATATATCAAATCGACATGTTTCAGTTATAGAAGTTAACTCTTTCTTTTCTTATCATTTAATCATTCAAATCTCATTTTAATTCTCAATTATGTAGTTTAAATTTTCATATTAAAGCTATTTCTTTGCTTTATGATATACGACGTTGGGATGTTAATTGTTTATGACATTCTTGTTTTACTCATTATTTGAACATCTCTTAGGACAACAAGGATAATACTTAGAACAATGAGTTAAGATAATTAAAATAAGTGTGTTTGTTGGCATTTTTTACTTGGTTCGTCATAGTTCAATTCTCAATTAACAAATGATCCTTAAAATGAAGTTACAAATTATTTTTACTCGGTTAATGGTTTTTATTTCAAAGAAAAGAAGTAAGAAGGATTGATTGATTTAAAGTAAACCTTATCCTTATTCACTAAGGTTTAAATAAATTTATTTTTCTTGGAGATAAAGGTTATTAAATTTTCTTAGAGAGAAAGCATTTTCGAAAATTAAAAGAGAAGATTTTATATGGATAATTCCTTTATTTTAAATGATTTATCCAATTAATTACTTGGAGAATGGTGTTGATCTCAGCCTATAAATAGGTCGCATTGTCACACACATTGGGGGTGCATCTTGAATGCTTTATCGATCTTTTTCTTTCGGTTTTTACACTATTGTGTTAAACATTTTATTGGAGAATAAACCTTGTTGTAAGTGAAGTTATTTGGGGTGAGTGATTGTAATATTGAGATGCTTTGTTGAGACTGCAATTATCATACAAAATTATTATTAAACTTAAGAGAATTCAAAGAGCACTTACCTAATTCTAACACTTTGAAATCAACCTTCTCTTTTCCACTCCAAAGTTTTTGTCTTTCCTTTACTTGAATCACCTTTTTCAATTTCTTTTATAAGAGCCCATTTTTGCCCGAGGCCCGAAACCAATACAAACCCAAATAAATCTCAGCCCAAATACCAATTAAAACCAAACACAAAATAAAAGCATAAACTAGGCCCAAATACAAACTAAACCCTAGCCCAGCAGAATGAAAAAACAAGCAGCAACCAACCCTAGGGCGCACCGCACCTCTGCCCAAGCCCCCAATGCCGCGTGTTCTTCTGACCAGCCGCCACTCGCATGCCCATTGCCACCGCTGTTCGCCTATCACCGACCCCTGACATCTGCAAAACGTGCAACACGCAACAGAAAGAAGCAACCAAATCACAAAACAACAAAAAATAAACATCAAATAGTTGTTTAGATCGGCTATAAAACTAAAAATCAGAGACTTGTAATTTTCCTTTTTTTGGAGGCACACGAAGCAATCAAAAAAATAGATCAGAAATTCGGAAAGGTTGATTAAAATCATTTATTGTTTCCTATTTGTTTTTCGTTCATTTTATTTGTTTTTTACAAATTTATTTTGAAAAGAAAACTAGAAATAAGAAAAGGGTTTTGAAATACCTGTTCCTCGCGATGCGCCGCCGTTGGAGGCCTCCTCCGTTCGACGAGTCGCCGGAGCCACTAAGGTTTCGTTCGGGGCTTGTTGAGAAGAGAAACGGCGAGGCCGAAAGGCCATTTTCTTTTATTTTCCTCTCATTTTAGTTCAAAAAATACCCAAATCGGGTTTGTGTGTAAAAGGAACAATTAAAAAAAAGGATTTCGGACGTTTTCCGCCTTCCGGCGTGGTGGCGCTACGGCGGAGCCACCCCAAATGCTCGCCGGAGCCTCGGACCGGAGAAGGGGAAGAGTTGAGAGAATGGAAGCTTTTTTTTCTATTTTTTAAAAACATAATGGCTGAAATGGGGTTTGAAAAAAATTTGGCCTTTATAATATTATTAAACGTCGCCGTTTTGCACAAAGTGCATTGACGTTGAAACGACGTCGTTTCATTGGCTCTGACCCGCGACCCGACCCGCTACATAGCTGGGATCCGCGTGTTGTAGCTGGATAGGTAATTTGTGCCCTTGGTCCCTCCACATTATTGTTTTGTTTTAATTTAATCCTTCTGCTTGTTTCTTTATTTTTTTATTTGGCCCCGCAAATTTGTTGCATGTTCCAATTTAGTCCGCACATAAACGTTGTGCTTCAGGACTTGGGCATATTGCCCGATCAGTCCTTCGCACTTTGCGCGTGCTTCATTTCAGCCCCCTGAACCTTTTATTTGCAATTTAAACTCCGATTTTTGGCCGGATTTCAATTCGGTCCCTGACTTGTTTTTATTATTTCTTTTTTTTATTTTGTTTATTTATTGTTCTTTTTTTATTCCCATTTATATTTTTTAAAAAAATAGTTTCATTAAATAATTCAATTAATGTTTTTTTTGTATTTGCTCATTTTTAAATTTTAAATCAAACTTACACCATTATTTATGTTATTTATTATTCATTTTTTTTATATATGTGTATTGATTTGTATATTTAATTTATGTCATTATTATTATTATTATCATTTCATTATCTAGTTATGTGCCAATTTTCAAATATTTTTTAACTTTTAGATTCTTTAGTGTTATCTTTATCATTATTATTATTGTTGTTATATGATTATTTGTATTATTATTCATGTATGTTGACATTAGAACTTTTAAATATCAAAATATTTGTATTTTTATGCGTATTATGCTACGGTTATTTAAATGTATGTTGTATAGCCATGTATGATTCCTTTTGTGTGTTAAATGATTCTATTAAAAGCATAATGAATTAAAGGTTTTTATTTCATTGTTCTTTTACTCAAATTCGTAACACATTTCAAGATAAGACAATGTTTCGCGTTTTGGAAATTCGAGAAATTGTACCCTAACTTACTGGGTCTCAATTTTCTCGTTGAACCTAAATAGTAAAATATCCTTTTAAATTTCCAAACACACAAAATTTCAAAAAAATAAAGGCAATATTCCGTATTTAGAAAATTTGAGAAATTGTGCTCTAACTTACTAAGCCTCGATTTTTCTCACGTTGGACCTAAATAACCAAATGTCCTTTTAAAATTGAAATAAATGAGGTTTAAATAAAAAGTGAAATGCAAACTTACTCTCAAAATATGAGATGTAGGGTCCTAACTTACTGGGTGTGACATCTTGTTACTTCGAGATAAGGAGGCATTTTTCATTTTTGATTTAATTAAAACATTTTAAAATAACATAATATAAAGAGGGATAGTATTTTTAAAATTCTTTAAAGTTTTCAATCTTTGACATTAAGACATTAATTAATCAACTAGGTACCAATTTTGGGTGTATCGAGGGTGCTAATCATTCCTCGTGCGTAACCGACTCCCGAACCTATTTTCTGAATTTTGTAGACCAAAAAATTATCATTTTAGTAAATTTAAAATTTATTAAAATGATGAGGTGATCCGATCACACCTAGATAAAAAAGATTGGTGGCGACTCTCGTTTTTATTTTCAAATCCAAGTCGACCCTTTAACAAAAAAATGGTGTCAACAGCTTGGCGACTCCACTGGGGACTTAAAAAGAGAGTCAAGCCACATGTTGATTATTTTGTCTTTTTGTCAAAAATCGAAAGTTAGGTTTAAATATACGATCCTTTCATTGTATTTCATTCGTTTTTACCATTGTGGTTTATAATTGCTGTGTTAGTATAAGTTTTGGTATCTTTCTGCACATTGCATTGCATAACCGCTCGGTTACACCCTTTAAGTGGGAGTGAGAAGCTACTCCTTCGTGAAATTTTCACCTCCGTGCAGGATAGCGAATCGCTTTCGGGATACATCCGTACCTATGTCTTCGTGAGATTTTCATCTCCGTGCAGCCATAGGGAAATGTATCCCCCTAAACTGAACTCGGTCCGTATGAGCCTATACTGGGTGAGGATTGAGGAATCTACTGGTTCGGGTACCTTTGCTTTAAAGCCGAACCACATATAGTGAACCTAAGAGCCTACCCTAGATAGAACCACTTCAAACCCCTAGTGGTTACCCGAATATGTGTTCTATTTATTCTTGTTTGCTTTTGCTTTGTACTAACCTGTTTTCTTTTGTTTTGGTTATGATTGCATTGCATTTTCATCATAAAAAAAGAGGTGTTGATTCACGTTCAGTTGCTAAATAGAGAGCTTGTCATAAGAAAATGGGTTTTTTAATAGTGTGGATGACAATACGGTTGTCCGAATATAGTCCAAGAAAATGTGATAAGAGAAGGATGATAGTTTAATGGAGGACTACACGACTATTGCTCCGTTGTCCGAGGATTCAAGATGACAAAGATTATTTGAGAGCCGCTAAACTTTCGTAAAGAGAAGCCAATAAGCATCACGAGGATGAGTGAGCAACAAGTTGCGGCCCGGATCAAGCAAAAAGGAGATAGAAGAGACCCCCTTTTTGGAAAAGTGATGAGATTTGATTTTAACATCCGGATATGAAGAAAGGGATTGATACCTTCGCCTATGGGGGTAAAGCCATATATATATCCACTTTATGTAAAGAGATTTATTTTCTAGTAAAGTTGTTCTAATAGAATTGAACCAAGAATCAACGTCTCTTTTCGCATTCATTCCATGCATTTGCATTACATTGCATCATATGCGTTAGATTTTCACAAAATGACCCTAATTAGGTAAAATTATTTCAGTTACCCTGGAAACCAACAAGAATCCGCCAACCACATATCATTATGGTACCCGTCGCCAAACAAAAGCAACGGACCAGAGGTTAGAAAGATTGGAGCGATTACAGAAAGAGATGCAAGATCAGATGAAGAAACAACTCGATATAATCCAACAGGACATGCAAGAATCCCAAACAACTATGATGAACCAATTGAAGCAGTTCTTGGCTGGAGGGAATGATAAAGAAAAAAGCCCTGTAGTTGATGCTGGAGTTAATCATGAGGACCCTATTTATCCTTCAGGTTTCACCCTGACAAGCACTCAGGTACAACCAGATATGTGCCCGCAAAGAGTACCTGTCACTATTAGATCTCAATATCAGGCTGGTGCCTCAGTACTGATAAACTTTCAAACAGGCTCAGGTTCTAATCCCGGGGACAACCCTGCCAATCCTGTAGTCCCTGATCTCGATGACATGGCAAAGATAGAAAAGGCAAGACTGGACCTGTCAAAACAACTTGAGGACAAGTGTAGATGGCTAGAGGAAAAATTTAGAGCCATGGAGAACAGCGACTACCATTATGGAGTTGACGCCAAGGACCTGAGTTTGGTCCCTGATTTAGTGCTCCCGCCTAAGTTTAAAATGCTGAAGTTTGAAAAGTATAATAGGACTAGTTGTCCTAAAGCTCATATCACTATGTTCTGTCGAAGGATGACAAGATACGTTAATAACGATCAACTGTTAATCCACTACTTCTAGGACAGTTTGATTGGGTCTGCAGCCAAGTGGTACAACCAGCTGAGTCGTGCTAAGGTTAGTTCATGGAGAGACTTGGCGCAAGCTTTTATGAAGCAATACAATCATGTGACAGATATAACACCCAATAGAATCATGTTACAAAACATGGAGAAAAAATAAAATGAGAGCTTCAGGCAGTACGCCCAACGATGGAGGGCGGTGGCAACACAAGTCCAGCCACCTCTTCTGGAGGTAGAAACCACAATGCTTTTCATCAACACTCTGAAAGCCCCATTCATTAACCACATGTTGGGAAGTGCTACTATGAGTTTCTCAGATATGGTAATGTCTGGCGAGATGATTGAAAATGCCATAAGAAGTGGGAAGATAGATGCGGAGGAAGGTGCCAAAAGATCAACCCTAAAGCACAAAGAAAATGAAGTGAGCAACCTGAGTTTGTATAATAAAGGGCATTCTAAATCGGTCACTGTGGGCTAGACAAAGACAGTAGCAGCAAGCTATCAAGGCCCCTCGAAGCAAGAATCCAACTCGAGGCCGAACACAGAAAGACTTCAGTTCACACCTATCCCAATGACGTATAATGAGTTATATCAGAAACTGTTTGATGCACATATAGTAGCTCTGTTCTACTCAAAACCCATGCAACCTCCATACCCCAAATGGTACGATGCGAATGCCAAATGCGAGTATTACGCAGGAACTACGAAACACTCGATTGAAAACTGCACTACCTTTAAAAAGTTAGCTGAAAGGTCCATTAATATGGGGATCGTGAAGTTTGATGATCCATCGGGACCTAATGTGGCAGGAAATTCGTTACCCAGTCATCCAAACCCAAGAGTAAATGCGATAGTCGAGAATGGAGGAAAAAGAACCAAAACCAATATTGCAGAAGTAAAAACCCCACTGAAATGAGTTTTGAAACAGATGGTGGACATGAGATTAATCATTCAGAATTTGGAGAAGAGACCAAAAGGGATGAGGAGCTACTGTAAGTTCCATGCTAAAGAAGGCCATGAAATCTAAGAGTGTGTTGAATTCAAAGCCTTGGTGCAAAGTCTAATGGATAATAAAGAGTTTGAATTCTTTGAAGAAGTCAAAGGCCCGGAAGGAGTGTTGGGAAACTTGAATGTTAACGCCATATCCGAAGAAGGAGCTGGAGGGGATAATTTATGAGACGTCTACCCTTATACACTTGGGAGTGTTTGGAACAATGGGACTGTGGAAGAGATATATGTATTTTAGACCTAATTCGGAGTAATGTCCAAAACACGCTTATTGCTCTAAGCCTAGGAGCAATAAGAATCCTTTTGTGAGATAGGCTTATGTTTAATATCTTTATTTTAATAAAATGCATCTTTGTTTCTCACTTCGAGCAAATATTCTTTTATTGTTTCCATTCCATTCATAATCATACTATACGGATAAATATTCTTAGATTCTTTTATTCTTTGGATCTACCTTCGTCCCTACAACAGGTCTCCAAATATTAAAGACATGAGTGACATTGCTACTGACTCAGAGTTTCCTTTTGAGCAAGATATGCGTTTAGATGAGCCTCAGGACTTTGAAGATAATTGAGACTGTAGCTTATCCCCTGATTTGTTAATGATGGTAGAACAAGATCCTACCTTACAAAGAATCAATGAAAGTCATGACCTTTCTCTATGTGGGGTACGGATGTCATCGAGCCAATCTCTCCTAAGGTTTTGGTGATTATCAATTCATCTTTATGGTCGTCGATTATCTCAACAAGTGGGCAAAAGTTACCTCATATGCCAATATTACGAAGGCAGCAGTCAGTAAATTCTTGAAAATCATGTCAGTATGGAATGCTAAGAAGGGATCATATTGGACCATGTATTGAATTTGAACAACAGCACGACATCAAAAGTTTGCAGTCTGTTCAAGATTAACACCATGTCGCCCAAGATGAACAGTTCAGTGGAGGCAAAAAAAAACTCTACCGGGGCAACGCCTTTCGCTTTGGCTTATGGTGGTTTTGCCCATTTAAGCTAAAATTCCTTCTTTTTTGAGTTTTTGGATCTAATCCCGATTGAAAAGAAAGTTTCAAAGTCATTCGTCATAATCAAATGTACCAACAGTGAATGATGCGAGCTTAACAAAGAGGTTCGCCCTAGAAAATTCCTTGAGGGGGACTTGATATCAAAGAAAATCATTCCCATGCAAAAGGACTTCAAAAGAAAGTGGATGCCAAATCTTGAGAAGTCCTTCTGAAGTCAAATCTGGAAGGATCTTATGTGGAAGCCCTATCTAGGAGAGCGTCAGTATTGACCAAGACAGATGGCAAGAACCTGCCTGATCTTGAGAATTTTGATTCAGGCAATAAATACTTCACTTGAAAAAAGAAAAGAAAAGAAAAACGAAAAAAGAAAAGAAAAGGAGAGGCCAAGGTGAAAACCCGCAAAAGGCACCTTGAGACCAAAGGGGTTTTGAATTGAAACCCAGGAATGGGCAGTACAAATTTTGATCGAAGGTGGGGCATGCGGTAGTCTTGTCCTCTCCGAATTAATAAGAAGGAGAGATGCTACATCTTGGGGCATCAACAAAGTCTTCTAGGACTTCTAAACACATATCAGGTTCAAAAAGGTCCTCAAGAAGTTTGGAGCAAAGAAGCTCATGCTACGATATCTGGGGCACCTGTTTCCATTTTATTCATTTTTTTGTATTTTTGACAAAATACGTCTTCTTGATTAATTTATTCTCATTTTGTATTCCAGCAAAATTTGTCATCTTGATTGATTCATTCATTTCGAGCTTTGCTCTTAACAAAATTTCATCTTGTCCAGTTTGGTAATCTTTTTCGAGCATTTTTCATTGAAATAACGATTAACGAACTGAATATTCAAGCAGAAGGAGTTCTGTATATTACTTTGAAAGCTTCTAAATAATATAGGAACTTGAAACAGGACTATTGTTTAAAACACACCAGGTTTAAAGGTTGAAATGTCTAAGAAGAGAGTCTAAATTAAGACTATTCTTTCAGATTTTGTTGCCCAAATGACAAGACGTCGTGGTGGTTACAAGGTTTTAATGAATAAACAAGCAATGATCACCGAGTGATAAGAAGAGGTTTTCTCAGAGAAGAGAATCTTTTATTTATGGATATACATTTGGTACGACACCCTGAGAATGGTGTAGGAGACCAAAGAGATTTAGATCCTGTATCCCCGAATGGCAGTGGGAGAAGATTGAGAAAGAGCCAGATCTTATACTCAGCGGGAGGAAGATGGCTCGAATTTTATGTCCCAAAATTACCGTGGATTTAACCTTAAAGATTACAACGGATTGAACTTTGAAGATTACAGTGGGGGCAATCCGGCTAAGTGAGAGATGAGTGTTACTAGCCGAGCGAGATGGCATTTCGACGTGTTGGTAATAGAGCCTAAATGAACAAAGAGGAATGACAACCCAAACATTAAGAGGGATCATTCTCATGACATTCTGCATTCATACAAATTTCATTCCATGTAAGTATCATACATGTACATCTAGTTAGGAGCATTTGATTCATTTTGATCATGACATCCTAATCACTAGGCATAAGTAGGTCCATGAAATGGATTCTACAGGTCATGTTCTCCAAAGAACAGATCAATAAAGTTATCTTCCCTAGCAGTACAGTGGAGCAGATTAAAGCTACGACGGCGAATCTTGCTTCCCCGACATTGCAATTAAAAAGATTGAAGCCGCAATGGCGAATCTTACTTCCCTAGCGATGCAGTGGATCAGATTGAAGCTACGACGGCGAATCCTGCTTCCCCGACATTGCAATTAAAAAGATTGAAGTCGCAACGGTGAATCTTACTTCCTTGGTGGTGCAGTGGAGCTGATTGAAGCTACAACGGTGAATCGTGTTCCCCGACATTGCAATTAAAAAGATTGAAGCCGCAACGGCAAATCTTACTTCCTTGGTGGTGCAGTGGAGCAGATTAAAGCTACGACGGCGAATCTTGGTTTGCTGAAATTGCAAATTAAAAGATTGAAGCTACAACGGCGAATCTTACTTCTATGGCGATGCAGTGGAGCAGATTAAAGCTACAAAGGCGAATCTTGCTTCCCCGACATTACAATTTAAAAGATTGAAGTCGCAACGGCGAATCTTACTTCCATGGCGGTGTAGTGGAGCAGATTAAAGCCACAATGGGAATCTTGTTCCTCAACATTGCAATTAAAAATATTAAAGCCACAACGGCGAATCTCACTTCTCTGGCAGTAAAATGGAGCAGATTAAAGCTACGACGGCGAATCTTGCTTCCCTGGTATTGCAATTTAAAAGATTGAAGCTGCAACGACGAATCTTACTTCCCTGGCGGTGCAGTGGAGCAGATTAAAGCTACAATGGCGAATCTTGTTCCCCGATATTGCAGTCAATTTGAAAGAAACCGATCTTATCTCCCTAAGCAGTAATGAAGCAGATCGCCTCAAGTCTTATCTCCCTAAGCAGTAGTGGAGCAGACAGAACCACAGATCTTATCTCCCTAAGCAGTAGTGGAGCAAATCGCATCAAGTCTTATCTCTCTAAGCAGTAGTGGAGCAGATCGCATCAAGTCTTATCTCCCTAAGCAGTAGTGGAGCAGATCGCATCCAGTCTTATCTCCTTGAAGTTGTAGTGGAGCAGACAAAAGAAGCCAATCCTATCTCCCTGAAGTTGCAGTGGAGCGGATTAAAACCACAAATCTCATCCTCATGGAGTTGCAGTAGAGTAGATTGAAGCCGTATCTCTCCGAAGTGCAATGAAGTGGATTTAAGCTATAAGTCGTATTTCTCTGAAGATGTCGTGAAGAGGATCAAAGAAAAAAGACGCAGTGGACTAGAATGAAGCTATCTGAAGAAGAAAAGCACCAAGATGTCAAGACTCGGCGAGACCGGGCAAAATTGGTCTTTCTTAGTCTTTGCTCTATTCTCGTTACACGACAATGAGCAAAGAGGAACAGCTGTAAGAGCCCATTTTTTCCCGGGGCCTGAAACCAATACAAACCCAAATAAATCTCAGCCCAAATACCAATTAAAACCAAACACAAAATAAAAGCATAAACTATGCCCAAATAAAAACTAAACCCTAGCCCAGCAGAATGAAAAAACAAGTAGTAACCAACCTTAAGGCGCACCGCACCTCTGCTCAAGCCCCCAATGTCGCGTGTTCTTCTGACCAGCCGCCACTCGCATGCCCATTTCCACCGCTGTTCGCCTATCACCGACCCCTGACATCTGCAAAACGTGCAACACACAACAGAAAGAAGCAACCAAATCACAAAACAACGAAAAATAGACATAAAAGAGTTGTTTAGATCGGCTATAAAACAAAAAATCAGAGACTTGTAATTTTCCTTTTTTTTGGAGGCACACGAAGCAATCAAAAAAATAGATCAGAAATTCGGAAAGGTTGATTAAAATCATTTATTGTTTCCTATTTGTTTTTCGTTCTTTTTATTTGTTTTTTACAAATTTATTTTGAACAGAAAACTAGAAATAAGAAAAGGGTTTTGAAATACTTGTTCGTCGCAGTGCGCCGCCGTTGGAGGCCTCCTCCGTTCGACGAGTCGCCGGAGCCACTAAGGTTTCGTTTGGGGCTTGTTGAGAAGAGAAACGGCGAGGCCGAAATGCCATTTTCTTTTCTTTTCCTCTCATTTTAGTTCAAAAAATAACAAAATCGGGTTTGTGTGTAAAAGGAACGATTTTAAAAAAAAAGGATTTCAGACGTTTTCCGCCTTCCGGCTCGGTGGCGCTATGGCGAAGCCACCCCGAATGCTCGCCAGAGCCTCGGACCGGAGAAGGGGAAGAGTTGAGAGAATGGAAGCTTTTTTTTTCTATTTTTTAAAAACATAATGGCTGAAATGGGGTTTGAAAAAAAATTTGGGCTTTATAATATTATTAAACGGCGCCGTTTTGTACAAAGTGCATTGACGTCGAAATGACGTCGTTTCATTGGCTCTGACCCGCGACCCGACCCGCTACATAGCTGGGATCCGCGTGTTGCGCCTGGATGGGTAATTTGTGCCCTTGGTCCTTCCACGTTATTGTTTTGTTTTAATTTAATCCTTCTGCTTGTTTCTTTATTTTTTTATTTGGCCCCGCAAATTTGCTGCATGTTCCAATTTAGTCCGCGCATAAATGCTGCGCTTCAGGACTTGGGCATATTGCCCGATCAGTCCTTCGCACTTTGCACGTGCTCCATTTCAGCCCCCTGAACCTTTTATTTGCAATTTAAACTCTGATTTTTGGCCGAATTTCAATTTGGTCCCTGACTTGTTTTTATTATTTTGTTTATTTATTGTTCTTTTTTTATTCCCATTTATATTTTTTAAAAAATAGTTTCATTAAATAATTAAATTAATGTTTTTTTGTATTTGCTCATTTTTCAATTTTAAATCAAACTTACACCATTATTTATGTTATTTATTATTCATTTTTTTATATATGTGTATTGATTTGTATATTTCATTTATGTCATTATTATTATTATTATCATTTCATTATCTAGTTATGTGCCAATTTTCAAATATTTTTTAACTTTTAGATCCTTTAGTGTTATCTTTATCATTATTATTATTGTTGTTGTTGTTATATGATTATTTGTATTATTATTCATGTATGTTGACATTAGAACTTTTAAATATCAAAATATTTGTATTTTTATGCGTATTATGCTACGGTTATTTAAATGTATGTTGTATAGCCATGTATGATTCCTTTTGTGTGTTAAATGATTCTATTAAAAGCATAATGAATTAAAGGTTTTTATTTCATTGTTCTTTTACTCAAGTTCGTAACACATTTCAAGATAAGGCAATGTTTCGCGTTTTAGAAATTCGAGAAATTATACCCTAACTTACTGGGTCTCAATTTTCTCGTTGAACCTAAATAGCAAAATATCCTTTTAAATTTCCAAACACACAAAATTTCAAAAAAATAAAGGCAATATTCCGTATTTAGAAAATTTGAGAAATCGTGCTCTAACTTACTAAGCCTCGATTTTTCTCGCGTTGGACCTAAATAACCGAATGTCCTTTTAAAATTGAAATAAATGAGGTTTAAATAAAAAGTGAAATGCAAACTTACTCTCAAAATATGAGATGTCGGGTCCTAACTTACTAGGTGTGACATCTTGTTACTTTGAGATAAGGAGGCATTTTCCATTTTTGATTTAATTAAAACATTTTAAAATAACATAATATAAAGAGGGGTCGTATTTTTAAAATTCTTTAAAGTTTTCAATCTTTGACATTAAGACATTAATTAATCAACTAGGTACCAATTTTGGGTGTATCGAGGGTGCTAATCTTTCCTCGTGCGTAACCGACTCCCGAACCCGTTTTCTGAATTTTGTAGACCAAAAAATTATCATTTTAGTAAATTTAAACTTTTATTAAAATGATGAGGTGATCCGATCACACCTAAATAAAAAAGATTGGTGGCGACTCCCGTTTTTATTTTCAAATTCAAATCGACTCCGTTTTAACAAAAAATAGTGTCAACATCTTTCTTCTTTCTTTTTACATATACATACATGAAACGTTATTGATTTTATGTATTTAATATAATTTCCATATGATTTTACTTCCAATAAACACAATTTTCTTAATAAAATCTTGAAATCTTTCCTTTCTCCTTTACTTTCTCAAATCTTTTCTTCATTTTCTTCTTCAATGAATTAATTTCCATGGTAGAAAATGATCACATAACATTTTAAAAGATGAGACTTGAGTATGGTTTTATGGTAAAATTGAAAAAAAATTATTAGAAAAAGGAAACGAGAGAAAATTTTCTCATACTTTAACAAATTTCATCCATTTATTCCATTTTCCGATCAAAATTCAACAAATTCATCAACTTTTACGAGTATCAGTTTATAAAACTTTTTTTGTATTTTTTTTGTCTCCTAAATTTTATAATTAATTAATAATATTAACAATAAAATTTTATCAAATCAACCTTAAAATTCAGAAAAATACACCACCGTTCAATTTTATTCAACAAGTTAAACACAAAATTTTTAAAAACAATTCATAATTAACATTACATTTATTCTTTTTACAAAATCATGAAAAAATCGAAGCGAATAATATTAACAATTATCTTTTATCAAATCAACCTTAAAACTCGAATTATACGCTAAAAAGTTAATATGTTACCTTTAAGTACCAAAATGTATAGTTTTTACCAAATACAAAAACACAAAAACCATATTAAAAAAATCAAACTAAATTACCAAATCATATATTAAATAAAAAAACTCATTTATTTATTGAATATTTATCTTATTCCATCTCCACGGAAGATGCATCTATATATAGTCGTAGTACAATAGCATGATTATTTTAAATATAATTTGATTTGTAAATGCTATTCTTTCATATATTTATTACCCCACCCATGATACGATGGATTAAAGTGCATAATTAAGCAAAGGGTCTTTGGTTGTAGCAGTCAAGATTGTCACCGTAGCTCACTTTCAGTATGTCACAGTATCTCTTGTAAAACCCGATTCTATCCTCAACTTGAGGGTTGGATCCTTTGCCACATTCGATGCCACCATTGATGATGTTGGTAATGACACCGTATCCAGGGACCCGACCAGCCGCCGTGTCTTCTGCAGATGGCTTCCATTGGCCGGTGATGACATCGTGACTTGAAGGTTTCGGTGACTGTGGAGTCATCCAGAACCAAAGACCTGTCTTGAAAGAAATGGTCGGGTCCTTGGCTACCAAATCGGGGTCATTCAGAATATTAGCCTTTATTGCTTCTCCTGCTGGACCATAGTTGTAGTTGCTGCCAAAGTCAAGGGTCAAGGTCAAGATATAGTTGGAAGGATTCCATTTCCGGTATATATTTTATTAGTTTAGTAGTTTAAATTCAATGAACATTCTATCTATTAGAATGATTAAATTCAATGGTTTATATTCAAAAGAGAAGACACTTACTAAGAGATCTGAATAGGACCACGGCCAAAATATTTTTTACCAGGGGCACAAGGCCATTGTTGATTTGGAACACAGTAATCTCCAGGGTTGCCCTGTTCCTGAACATAGCAATATCCCCATGCGTATGGACCGTCCGGTGCAGTTGGCCACCCACCTATATATACAAGGATTATGCCATTAACCATGCATGCATGACTAGTTTTATAGAGAGAAAATGAACAAAATTGATTTATTTTTAATGAGAGAAATGAACCTGTAGTTTCATGGGAAGTTTGAGCCAAGAAGGCAGCAATTTCTCTTTTACGAGTAGTATCATCGCCGGTGGTTCCGAAAGCACCAAAGGAGTTAGCAGCGGCAATGAAAGCATCGTATGTATAGAAACCTTTGCCAGGGCAGTTACCATCATTACGATGCTTTAACATCTCATTGAACATATCTTGGCTGATAAGCGAACTGATATCAGCCGAGGCCCTCAATGCAGAGGCCAAAATGAGCACAACCATCAAAGCTAAGAACTTCATTTTTGCTGCTAGCTATCAACTAAAGTGTTTTACGTGTGGGACGTGGATTTCATAGGAAGGATCAGGGTGATTTTTATAGAGTGGGTTAGGAGAGAGAAGCATCATACAAAACAAAGTGGAAGCGTATGATGTAATTGACTAAAACACAAGGATGAATTGTCGTGATTTGTAATAATGGAAGAAGGAAGGTTCTTTTTTTAGGCTTAGTCCGATCTTATCTTACAGTCAACAAATTGGATTAAGTTCAAAGCATTTTTAAAATTATACGTTTGTGTGTTTACAAGCGGAGTTGATTGCGGAGGAAATGTTAATTGAAGCTGGGCGGCCAGGAACAAATATCAAACCTTTTCCTTTTCTGATTAAGGCCTTAAGAATTGTATGCAAATTAAGCCTACTATATTTTATGAAGAAAGATTGGGACTCCTTCGTAGCAAGGTAATTGAAGAAAGGAGAAATTAATTTATGAATCTTTCTCGCCACATCATCCATGGTTTTTTTTTTTAAAATTATTTAATAATATTTTAATAATTTTTTCATGTTATTAATACATAATTTTGATTTTTTTTACCCTTATCTTGAACCTATAACTTTGAATTTTAAGTTTAAGGTTTAGGAGCATATATGGGATTCGAGGTTTAGGGAATAGGATTCGAGATTCTAGGTTCGGGGTTTAGGGTAAAAAAATCACTAAAATCATGTATCAATGACATAAAAAAATTAATGAAATATTATTAAATAATTAGAAAATAACTATAAATGATATGGTAGAAATGGTCCATAAAATAATTTCTAAATATTCTTTTTAGGCCAAATTCCATTTGGGAATATACCTTTTGAAACTGGAAGAAGCTGGGATTGGAAAGAAATTTATATAACTAAAATTGAAAAGGATCCATTTACAACTTCCATCTTATTGAATGAAGCTTAGAAAAAATAAATTTAATTTAATAGTTAATAATAATTAATAAAACAAAATGTTAATGTATTAAGATAGTCTTTAAACGATCATATGGTTTTATGTAACTTATTATATTGTTATTGTACTTGGACTAATCTTCAAGTTCAAAATTATTTATTTAAATATGAAACATTAATATATAATAAGCTTTTTTTTTTTGAATGCATGAGTTGATTTTGTGTTCTTTATTATTTTAAAAATGACATATTAATTAAAATTATTGATGAAAACTATTTGAAAATTATAAACAATGAAGTATAAAATATAATATAATGCTTAAAAAAATATTAAAATGCATGCAAATATTTTAGTAGAGTATCTCAAAAATATATATATAAACAAAAATCTTTATTCCTTTAACATTGTTAACGTCTAACCTGACAAATAAAATTTTAAAAATATTGATGTAAAATAGTATCCTAAAAACAATTTATTATTATTGACGAGAGAGTTTGATTTCAAAAAAATTAATAATTTAGTAACCAAAATAAATCTAATTCCATAGCTTAGTGACATTTTCATATTTTTACATTTTTTCTTAGTCACCTTAAATCCAGGATTGTAACATGGCTTCCCTTTATTTCTCATAAATTTTTAAAATTTTCAAAATTGTTTGAGGGAACACAATAAAAATTTTATCCAATGTATCATTTGGTTTCAATTATTAAAAAAATTAACAATTTTAGACACCATCGGCAACTTGGTACTTGGATGTGCGGGAGCTTCGGGCACCCATCGGCACCTTGGTGCCTAGGATGTGCGGGCTAAAGAAGAGTGTCCCCATTTCAGACAGTCGAATGTTTCCTGGTAGCATATTGACGAAGTTTTTTTAGCTCTTTAAGGGGTAGAGATCAACAGCCCCCCGGCGTGCCCCCCCTCCGAGCCGAGGTGGGGTGCGTCTAGCCCCCCCATGGGGGTCGGGTCGTCCCGCAACGACTCACCACGGGGGTGAGTCGGTCGCCGGCGGTGGTGGCCGGGGTGACAATTTTCCGGCCGGTCAAGCCCGTGCCCATAGAAATGTAGCCAACGACTCCAGG